>NW_027002638.1:0-179133 GCF_036934945.1 Oncorhynchus masou masou | reverse complement strand
AACAGTAGCCTGACAGCTAATGACCACTTCGTTGGAGTCAGAGGCTTTGTCAAAGGGGTGGCTGGACCAGCGAAACACATCTTGCACTCTGTCTGTGCGCACAGCGTCGGCTTCAGCTAGTAAGGTCTCGTACGGGACCCTTGTCAGGCGATGGAGTGCACTAGGTCGTACGAAGGGCTCTCTGCTCAAAGCATCTGCAACAACATTTATTTTTCCAAGGATGTACTTGATGTCAAACTCGTACGGTGCCAGCTTGGCGACCCATCTCTGTTCACAAGAATCAAGCTTTGCTTTGGTCAGAATGTATGTCAAGGGATTATTATCTGTCCATACCGTGAACTGCTGTCCCCGTAGCCAGTGGTGGAAATTGTCACAGATAGCCCATTTCATGGCAAAGAACTCGAGCCTGTGCGCAGGATACCTCGACTGTGCATAACTGAGGGACTTGCTCGCGAAGGCTATAGGTCTCGCTGTAGCTCCCGGTTCCTGCACCTGAGATAGCACACCACCTAAGCCATTGCTGGATGCATCCACCGAGAGTAGAAAGGGCTTTTCGAAGTTGGGGTGGGCCAACAAAACCTGGTCCAGTAAGGCTTGCTTTAGCTGTAATAAGGCCTGTCTGCATTCTGTTGTCCAGTCGGCAGCCGTCAACTTCCTGACAGGTGAGCTTCGCTTCTTTTTCCAGCGTGGAGCCTTGTGTCCAGTAGTCAATCCAAAGAGAGGCTATGCAATGGTCGAGCAACCTTCAATGAACTGTTGATAATACACCACCATCCCAAGGAATGACCTCAATTTCTTCTGAGATGGAATGCCAGTGCCATCTTTCATCAGATCAGCTTCTGTTACTCCTGTAATGGCCCTCACCTTCTCAGGGTCTGTAGCTACACCATCCACACTAATGATATGCCCCAGAAACTTCACAGACCTCTGCAGAACATTACACTTTTTAGGCGCCAACTTTGTGAGCCTTGAGACGCTCAAAAACCATTTCCAGGCGCTGTATAGCCAGATCTTCAGTGGGTGCATAGACCAAGACATCGTCAAGGTAACACAGCAGGCTAAGAAAGTTCTGATCCCCAAAGATGTTTAGCATTATCCTCATAAAGGTTGCAGGACTATTACATAACCCCTGTGGCATTCGATTGTATTCATACAATCCAAATGGCAACGTAAAAGCTGTGAATCTCCGGTCATCCTCATGCACTTCCACATTGTAGTAGCCAGGGGTAAGGTCCATTGTTGAGAAAAAGGCATTTCCACCTAACGCAGCCAGCGCGTCAGCCTGGTGAGGGAGTGGGTGGGCGTCTTCGATGGTGCGAGCATTGAGCAAACGAAAATCAGTACAGTGTCTCAGGTCTCCAGACTTCTTCCATACAAGGACAAGGGGAGAGGCGAACTCACTACTAGACTTCCTTATGATATCACGTTCTTCCATCTCATTCAATGCTTGTTTGAGCTTCTCATAATTATTTGGTGAAAGGCGTCGGTAGGGCATCCGAAAGGGTTTCTCATCACTCAGTTGAATGCGGTGAAGACATCCGGAAGCTTTTCCACAATCCAACTTGTGCCTGGAAAAAATAGACTGGTACTCAGCTATGAGCTGGATGAGTTTCTTCTTACCAGCAGGAGACGCTTGACAGGAGGAGACATCAATATCAGTCAAACCTAAGTCATGTAAGACCTCAGGATCGCTTGAACTGTCAGGTCCGTCAGTATCGGGAAGTTGGCTGGAACCGTCAGTCAGTGTCAAGTCATCTTGGCAGTCAGTGAGTATATCAGCCGTTCTCTGCACTTGCTGCTGTAAAGCTGCTGATGAATCATCATTCACACACGAACAGTCAAAGTACTCTCGAACCATGCAAGGAAAGACATTGGCAAGAGTGGCGTTTCATCTCAATGTCACTGTCTTCTGAGAAGGGTTTATCACTCTAACAGGGAGCCATCCATCCCCCCGCAATAGAGCTACTGTCCTCCCTACCAGTATTGACCTTGGTGTTGACCTTGAACTGCTGGGCTCAATGACAACAGCACTGCCAGCTGATAGGTTCTGAGTGTTTCGTAGTCTGCCCCAGACTAAGTGCTCCTGCATAGGCTCTAGAGTCACAGCCCCTTTTAGTCTCACAGTTCCAACTTTGTCAGGTACTTCACTGTCTCTCCATCTCTCCACATTAGCCATCATATCGATTAGCTTGCTCTCCTCACCCCCGTACACACAGGAGTATAAACCCTCTTCCAGAGATCTCCATCCGTCTTCAGGTGGCGAATCAAGTGCTTTAGGAGATTGCTGCCCAAGATGAGGTCATCACTCTGGCCTTCAACCACCAGTGTAGGCACAGCAACTCTACATCCGTACACCTCCATCTCCAGCTCACAGACTCCCAAAGGCCTCGTCTTCAACCCACCACAACCAACCAAGACTGCCTCTGTAGGACTCAATGATGGACTTTTCAACACTCCTGCATGCAACAGTTCAGGTAAGACCCTAGAGCTCAAGGTACAAGCCATGGATCCACTGTCAAGCATAGCTCTCACTTCTACTTCTCCTCCTATTAACACCTTGGCATAGAATAAATCATCATACGGGGAAAGTCTCTGTGTGTTCTGCATTATGATACTCTTCTCAGTCTCCATTTCGTCACAAACACTTTTATATACAGACTCCAAATCAACAGCTCTCACTGATGGGGACTCTACAAAAGGCCCAACACTCTCCCCTTCTACATGCAGGCCTACTAGTTTTCCGGGAGCTGAGCAGTGATTACTGTAGGGACTCCACCAGCTGTGCTCAGAGCTGCGGCCTTGGGGCACTGAGAGCGTGCGTGGCCAGCTACATGACAAAGAAAGCAGAGGTGATTGGCCCTGCAGTGAAAGTAAGTATCATGTCCAGCATCCCCGCACACGTTACATGGCCCATTAGACTTCACTTTGCTCCTATTCCCTTTTTGGAACTTATGGTCAGACTGTTGTGGCCTCTGCTCCAGCACACGCTCCAGCATCGCAAGGATACGTACCATCGGCTCAGCTGAGCCCTGAATAGTCTGGGCTGGGTAAGGCAATGTATTGGGTATTTCCATGTGGGGCCTCACAGCAGGCATGGTGATCGGCATGACAGCACCAACTTCCTGCTTCATTGTTGCGATGGCTGGGGTCAACTTACATAAGTGAGAGTACCTCCACTCCCTCCTGTATTCATCCAGCCTCTCATGAACATCTGCAGCAGTCCACTGCTGTAATGGCTTGCACTTAAAGATAAGCGACAGTTCAGCATTAGGGCAATGTCTGATAAACATGACTGTGAGCTCACGAGATGGGTCTTCAACACTTTTTTCCTGTCTCTTTAGACAATCTTCAGCAACCTCCATAGCAACCTCCCTGTTTAGTCTGAGCCAATATTCAAATGGTTGTTCATCAGTCAGAGGTAATGTGGCATAAAAGTCAGCAAGGGGCTTGAAAAAACAGTGTCACTAAAATGTTGTTTCAGTATGTCAAAGATGGGACTCGGGCCTTTAGATAAATCAATGGAGGGATTGCTGCGTATGCCAACTTTAACAACATCGCGGCCCTTCCCATAAGCCTGCCCATAACCTCAACTGCTTGGTCCATCACAGACACGCCCCTCTTACGCATGTAAACCATGACCATATCCTCCCACTCATGCACTGTGCACTTTTCCGAGCCATCCCCCCGAAAGTACACCGGTTCCCTGATATCAGACTTCAATACCAGGTTCAGGCCTGACACATCCATACCCCTCGAGCTGCATACACTCCCCATAACATTGTCCCCAACATGTCCAACACATGCCTTTGACTCCAAACAGGAGGCAATGTTCTCCCCAATGGAATGACCATTCTGCTGTACTATGTCTGCTATGAAATCCATGGAGACCTCCCCACTCCCTGTATTTGGCAAAACTCTTTCATAAACATCCTTGGGCGTGTCCATGGGTAACCTATCATCAAAACCCTCCAGTTTGGGCATAGGTGTAGAAGTAACTGGAATTTTGTCTGAACCCCTACCAACAGATGGTGACAGATTAAATGACAGGAAACCCCTACCTCTCCCAACACCTTCCATTTTAACAATGGGAAATCAACACCCTAATAAAAATGTAAATAGCAAATCATATATATACATACATACATACATACATACATACATACATACATACATACATACATACATACATACATACATACATACATACATACATACATACATACATACATACATACATACATACATACATACATACATACATACATACATACATACATACACACACATATATATATTTTTTTTTTTCTTTAACCTCACGTCAAAATCTAACCTATATCTAGTACACTGGTAAAACTCACCCTACTTATATCAGATATACATCAGAATTGCAAATAAACAAGTAACACAAAAGTTATCCTTTATCTGTGAAGAGCCTCAGCCAGAGAAATCATCAATTGCGATAATAAAACGTTCTAGTGGCGCCATCTTGTGGCGAAATGCGATATCGCCATGAACTGCACCAGCAACGTCATATCTGATTCTTCAACAGCAACCACGGCGAAGTTCTGAGATGGAAATCCAGCGAAGGATGATCCGATCCAGAAGAACGGTCACGGCACCACTGTAACAGTACTCTTCTTGCGTTGTGTACAATCAGTCATCGACACAGAACTCCAATATGTAGCACCAGTCATGTAGCTTTATTCTGATAGGAATGACACAGAAATTGCACGTCATGCAATGCACGTCTCACCATCCAACTCTGCACTCATGCACTGTACAAAATATATGAACCTCCCCCCACCAGACACAGTAAGTTGCTAGCTGGTACTGGCGGGAATTCTTTACAACAAAATGCACAACAAATATTCTCCAAAAACCGCTGCATCTTATGTGTGATGTTCGAATAACATTTACAAACAATTTGATATAAATTGTACATTTAAATCATCGCTTGAGAGTATAAAAATCACTTTTGATGTACAGTGCTTGGCAACCAACAACTTACCGCTGGTTTGGTGCTTGTTCACTGGGAAGACTAACTGGAACATCCCCCCTCGTAAGCAAGCTACGCAAACCAGCCAATAAGATGCCGTGTTGAGTAGGTGAAGGCAAGACAAACTCAAACCAAAAACCCATTGGCTTAACAATAAAGTGGCAAGGGGAATCACCAATATAACCCTGTTACATATGGGGTACATGAGGTGCATGTTGTGTGCATGGGGTACATGAGGCGCATGTTGTGTGTATGGGGTACATGAGGCTATTGTTGTGTGTATGGGGTACATGAGGCTATTGTTGTGTGTATGGGGTACATGAGGCGCATGTTGTGTGTATGGGGTACATGAGGCGCATGTTGTGTGTATGGGGTACATGAGGCGCATGTTGTGTGTATGGGGTACATGAGGCGCATGTTGTGTGTATAGGGTACATGAGGCGCATGTTGTGTGTATGGGGTACATGAGGCTATTGTTGTGTGTATGGGGTACATGAGGTGCATGTTGTGTGTATGGGGTACATGAGGCTATTGTTGTGTGTATGGGGTACATGAGGTGCATGTTGTGTGTATGGGGTACATGAGGTGCATGTTGTGTGTATGGGGTACATAAGGCGCATGTTGTGTGTATGGGGTACATGAGGCGCATGTTGTGTGTATGGGGTACATGAGGCGCATGTTGTGTGTATGGGGTACATGAGGCGCATGTTGTGTGTATGGGGTACATGAGGCGCATGTTGTGTGTACGGGGTACATGAGGTGCATGTTGTGTGTATGGGGTACATAAGGCGCATGTTGTGTGTATGGGGTACATGAGGCGCATGTTGTGTGTATGGGGTACATGAGGCGCATGTGTGTATGGGGTACATGAGGCGCATGTTGTGTGTATGGGGTACATGAGGCTATTGTTGTGTGTATGGGGTACATAAGGCGCATGTTGTGTGTATGGGGTACATGAGGCGCATGTGTGTATGGGGTACATGAGGCGCATGTTGTGTGTATGGGGTACATGAGGCTATTGTTGTGTGTATGGGGTACATGAGGCGCATGTTGTGTGTATGGGGTACATGAGGCGCATGTTGTGTGTATGGGGTACATGAGGCGCATGTTGTGTGTATGGGGTACATGAGGCGCATGTTGTGTGTATGGGGTACATGAGGCGCATGTTGTGTGTATGGGGTACATGAGGCGCATGTTGTGTGTATGGGGTACATGAGACGCATGTTGTGTGTATGGGGTACATGAGGTGCATGTTGTGTTTATGGGGTACATGAGGCGCATGTTGTGTGTATGGGGTACATGAGGCGCATGTTGTGTTTATGGGGTACATGAGGGGCATGTTGTGTTTATGGGGTACATGAGGCGCATGTTGTGTGTATGGGGTACAGTACAGAGATGGGGTTGTTCTTAAAAAGCATATTGGACACAGTGAGTCAATGCAATTTATTATTTATTTATTTATTTTTTAAGTAAATGTTTTCCCCTGAACTAAGCTTGCCAAAACAAAGGGGTTGAATACTTATGTAACATTTGTCTAAGAAGTTTCATTTTTAAATGTTTTCAGTTTATTGTTTTTTTTATCACTTTGACATAATAAGGTATTTTTCACTATTAAATCAGACTTATTCCTGTTTGTAACACTGAAGAAAATGGGAAATAGTCAGAGGGGTGTGAATAATTATTATAGGCACTGTAATGAAACTGCACCTCGAGAGACTGTTGAAGCCACCATTTGTCAGAGTCTCACAACTACTTACTGGTTCTCAACCTAGTTTTATTTTTATTGTAAAACAAATGTGTTGTTAGTTTTAATAATTGAATAGTGCCTTATTTAAGTTTGTTACAGTTGTTGAATTTACATGCATATCTCTTTTTATGTTGACGGAATACAAGATAGCTGGAAGGGAGGAGTTGTTACGTGTGATATAGTGTGATACTGGTATATAGAATTCATCCTAGGCACTACTTTGTTGTTACTGTGGAACCTAGAGCATTGATACTAATTGAGTACTGCGCCTGCTCATGAATGTTCTGTGCTTGAACTTGAGTTTGATCATAAACTAAAGTTAACATTACCTCGGTTTCAAGTAGGATTACTACTGTTTGTGTAGTAGAAAGAACACAACACCTAATTCCAATATATAAAAAAAACTGTAATAGAGAATAATGTACAATATGGCTAGGTTTGCTGAGCTTGGGTAACTCCACATTGACTGATTTCAAATATGTTTACAAGGTGACTCTGCCATTGGAGAGGGGGTCACCAGGGATGTCCTGTCCACTGTCATGGAAAATCTTCAAAATAGATTCCTACTTGATGAAAAGAAAGGCATTTTTAATATATTGATTTACAGACTTGTAGATTATGTGAAACAGTTTTTATTCTCAGAGGTGGAGACCTTGCTCTTTGAGGTCAAGCAGGATCATCTTGTTCCTTCCACATCTCAGGCACTTTTGGGAAAGTCATTTTTTGTTGTTGTAGTAGCTGGGGGCCTGATTGGACACTGTTTTTACAATGGTGGCCCACACCTTGCAGGACTAAGCCCTGCTATCATACATGTACTGCTTGGCGGAGAACCAGAGACAGCACCGATAACCCTATCTGACTGCGTGGACCATGATGTTAGGGACGTCATCCAGTCGGTTCGGATAAACATGTTTATCTTTTGTATATTTATTTGGGTAAGAAAATGTACATTCAACTCTTATGAAATGAACTTTTAGTGTGTTGACCTTGTGACAAACCTGGTTAGTATTTGAATCTATTTGCTCAACTACAGTGTAAATAATTGTCTGTTTTCATTGTCCACTGTCTTTGTCATTGATCAGTTGGAAGGAGCCAAGGACCTTTCAATGGACAAGATATCGCGAGTTCTCTCTGTGACCCTGACCTGGGACCTGCCAGGCTTCATGTAAGAGTCCAAACATTTTAATGAAGAAAAGTATAGTCTAGTGTGGAAGAGTCAGGGAGTGAAAAGGGAGAGGCCCATTTATATGTATTAGTGCGCCCTACCAAGGTGACTGGCTTCAGTTGGTCTTGACTCGTTTTGGAGCACCTGATCCTGTTTGAGGCCCCTGGTCACATTCCATCCCCACGCTGTGATGTGATCTCGTTCTGTGGCCTGGCTCAAATTGAAATCCCAAGTTGCTCCAGGGGCCGTCGCCTCTGTGTTCTGGGGGTCTGGAGAGCTGGCTGTGTCGGCAAGCCTTTCCTCACTGTGCAGTGTTCGCCCCAGATTATTATAACATAGATAGCACTGAGGAATAAAAGGACGACAATGGTCATTACAGTGTGTGATGATCGTGGTGACGGTGGTATTTTCAGTTTGCTTGTCTCAGGAGGGGCATGATTGATAGACGTACATCACCAGAAATGAATTTAATGTGTTTTTTTTGAACAGTCATGAAGAATACATTCAGCTTAAATTGAAGTGACACTTTTCGTTATACTCTTTAATTGAACTGCTCAGACAGTCTGCTCACTAGTGTAAAGACAGCAGCATGTCTTATTATTGACCATTTCTCGCTGCAGTTTTACTGAGACAGTCAATGAGGACAGGGCAACCTGTACACATTCGAATTAAAGAATAGATTTGAGCAGTTATTGAACACCCTTTCTAAAGGCTCCACAAGTAAACATCAGTCATGTTTGTTTACCAGGCTTCCTCCTTTCAGCTAGGTAAGCAAACACTCTCAAATATCTGGCTATCTCTTGCATGTGTGTAACCATATTGTAGTGTCTGTGTCATAGCAACCAGGCATGTGAAGTCGATCTTCGTACTCTGAGCCGCTGAGCCGTTGTTGCTCCTAGACGTTTCCACTTTTTTTGCAGTATTAATTTAGTGCCTTGCTGCAAACACAATGCATGTTTTGGTATATTTTTATTTTGTACAGCCTTCCTTCTTTTTGCTATGTCAATTAGGTTAGTATTGTGGAGTAACTACAATGTCGTTCGATCCATCCTTAGTTTTCTCTTATCACAGCTATTAAACTCTAAGTGCTTTAAAGTCACCATTGGCCTCACGGTGAAATCCCTGAGCGGTTTCCTTCCTCACTGGCAACTGAGTTAAGAAGGATGCCTGTATGTTTGTAGTGACTGGGTGTATTGAAACACTATCCGAAGGGATATTCAATGTCTGTTTTTTTTACCCATCTACCAACAGGTGCCCTTCTTTGCGAGGTGATCTTTGTGGTTGAATCTGTGTTTGAAATGTACTGCTCGATGACAAAATCATAAAAAAATAATGTTAAACACTCTTACTGCACACAGAGTGAGCCCATGCAACTTATTCTGTAACTTTTTATGAAATGTTTTACTCCTGAACTTCTTTAGGCTTGCTATACCAAAGGGTTTGAATACTTATTGACTCAAGACATTTCAGCTTTTCATTAAAAAAAAAAAATTCAATCTCCCCCAAAAATCCACATTTGACATTATGGGTTATTAGGCGTAGGCCAGTGACAAAATCAAAATGTTATATTTTTTAAAATTCAGGTTGTAACACAACAAAAGGTGGAAAAAGTCACACAAGGGCTGTGAATACTTTATGAAGGCACTGTATATGGTGTCTGTAGATTTGTATTGAACTTTTAATTTAAGCAATAAGGCCCAAGGGTGTGTGGCTATGGCCAATATACAACGGTTAAGGGCTGTTCTTAGGCACTAAGCAAAACAGAGGTGACTTATTGGTGTTATAAACTGGTTACTAATGTAATTAGAACAATAAAAATACATGTTCTGTCATACCTGTGGTATACGGTGTCATGTACCATGGCTGTCAGCCAATCAGCATTTAGGGCTCGAACCACGCAGTTTATAATATATATTATAGACTGGCATTGATATAATCAAAATCAATCATGTGAAGCAAGTTCAGACAGGTAACCAGAGTGTTCGCATCAGCTGATATTGCACCAATTAGTTTCATCACTACCCTAATATGGCAGTCTATTTAGTTGGCCAGGTTCTACACACACATTCTCTGATGGCTGCCATGCGCAAACTATGTGCCAGTTTCTTGGTGACATGCTGTTGCTGTAATATGCGTTACTCATCAGGGTATATGATAAACAGAGTAGTAGCAGTGTGTATGATTGTATGTGAGTAAGTATAAATGTGTGTGTGTGTGTGTGTGTTTGAGTGTCAGTGTGCGTGAGTGTGTGTAGAGTCCTGTGAGTGTTCATAGAGGCAGTCCCAAAATGTTATGCAAGGGTCAACTCAGATAGTCTGTGTAGCCATCTTGTTAGCTATTTAGCAGTCTTATGGCTTGGGGATAGAAGCTATTCAGGAGGCTGTTGGTGTCAGACTTCATGCATCGGTACCGCTTGCTGTGCGTAAGTAGAGATGGTTTGGGTGGCTAATTTTCCTGATATAGACGTCCTGGATGGCAGGGAGCTCATCCCCAGTGATGTACTAGGCTGTTCGCAGCACCCTCTGTAGCGCCATGCCATCTAGGGCGGTGCTGTTGGCATACCAAGCAGTGATGCAGCCAGTCAAGATGCTCTCAGTGGTGCAGCTGTAGAACTTTTGTTGAGTGTTTGAGGGCCCATGCCAAACCTTATCAAACTCCAGAGGGGGATGAGGCGCTGTCGGGCCTCCTTCACGACTGTGTGTGTGGACCATTATAAATCCTTAGTGACTTTGAAGTCCCCCTGCCCTCCGTTTCCTGTAGTCCACGATCAGCTCCTTGGTCTTACTGATGCTGAGGGAGATGTTGTTGTCCTGGCACCACACTGCCAGGTCTCTGACTTCCTCCCTATAGGCTGTACCATCGTTGCCGGTGATAAGCCTACAAACGTTGTATCGCCAGCAAACTTGATGATGGTGTTGGAGTCATGCTGGGCCACACAGTCATGGGTGAAGAAAGAGTTCAGAAGGGGAATAAGCACACACTCCTGGGGGGCCCCTGTGTTGAGGGTCAGTTTGTCTGGTAGAGAGGCATTGTTTGGCAGATCATTGCTGGGTCTTCCTTTGTAAACCGTAATGGACTGTATTGTAGCCCCTGCCAAATGCGGCTGGCATCAGAATATGTGTAATATGATTCCAACTTTTCCTTGTTGATGACTCAGTGGAGGTCATAGCAGGACTTCTTGTTCATGTCCTCAGCCGTAGCCTCAGGATTGCCTGCAATAGCACAGTGTGCAGTAGTCCTCTCCTTTAGCTTAGCACCAACCTTGTTGTTAATCCAGGGCTTTTGATTGGGGAAGCAGCAAACCTTCACTGTGTGCCAAGTCACCGATGCCTTTTCTAATGAAGCCAGTGACCGAGGTGATTAGCTCGTCGATGTAATCAGCGGAGTCTCTGAACATATTCAACGTTATCACGTTTTGGTTGAAATGACATGGAAACCACATTGATTCAAGCAGTTTTTGCCCAGTGGGCAGCCACCTGTTTGGCTCTGCTTTTGTTTCAGTCAGGGGAATTGGCATAGCTATATAGCACTCACTGCCTGTAGTGCTCCCTAGTGGTGCAGTGGTCTAAGGCACTGCATCTCAGTGCTAGAGGCCTCACTACAGACCCTGGGTCCTGGGCTGTATCACAACCGGCCATGATCGGGAGTCCCATAGGGCAGTGCACAATTGGCCCAGCGGGACCAGGTTAGGGGAGGGTATGGCCTGGGTAGGCCGTCATTGTAAAAATAAGAATATGTTCTTAACTGACTTGCCTAGTTAAATAACACAAAATTAAGTGTATTATGATGGTAATGATTTAGCTTTGCTCTGGCAGTGAGCTAGCTACCTGGAAGCTGCAGAGCCTACTGCCAAGACATAATGTATTCTCATTTACGTTTTAAAATAGTTAAACAAATATGTGCCGTTTTCTGTCTGAATTGATACGATAGAAAATGTACCACGGAGCAGGAGCTGAAATGTACCATTTCCCTCCCCTTTTGTTGCCAAGAGTTTGACGGAGATGTGTCATGCATAATATACCTAACTTTGTATTAAATGTAACTGCATAGGTTACACGGCTACAACCTCTCCTGATTGTTTTTTCAGGGGGATTAGCGGCCTACAATATGGGACTGGATATTGCCCACTCATATGAGAACACCACTGGGGGGGGGGACTACTCAACAGGTGTTCTTGCCAGAGCTCTCAATGGTTATTAAAGTCAACTTAGTGGTTGCCTAGCGGTCTTTGATTCAGACCATTGTGAAAAATATATCCTAATAGTTCATTTATTTTATTGAAGTTTTTAGTATACATTTTTCCAAAAGTGAAGCCGCTCCTAATACCCCAGACCAAAACAATTTCAATAAACAACCCCCCCATCCTGTTTGTTCCCAATCAAACCATTTAATGTGACACAAAGAATAAACAAACAACAATAGTAACGACAAAAACAAGCAAACAAGACATACATTCAGCAGGTCCTTGTTAGGACAGGTTGACACGACACCATTTAATAACAAATTGAACATTTGGATTTGGGGGAAGTCACCTATGGTGAAAATATTGTTGCAGGGGATAAATCTTTTTTTAAACCTGATTAGATACAAAAGTAAATAAATAAAATAATAATACAATAAATATATTTGCTAAAAAATAAATAGTAATAGCAACTTGAGTGATAGAGGAAACATTAGGGAGAGTTCTGCTCAGCGGTATCTGCAAGGACTTGAGGAGTTGAGGGGTCCAGTTTTCGATGAAGGATTTCATTGTCTTTTTCATTTAGTCTTTGGTGGATGCTGTAATTCTTTCCATTGTAATGTGGTCAGTGAGAAGATTGAGCCATTGACAAACAGACAGCTGGTATCTCTTTTTCCAGTTGAGTAATCCTGTTTTCTTGGCGATTTTTAAAGGGATTTAAAATAGACCGATGATGTTTGGGTGGAAGGTCTGGCGATCCAAAAGGGTAGACAGTTTGTGTGTGTAATGGCCGTTGTTGGTGGAAGAAGAGGAGGAGGACCAATGCGCAGCGTGGTAAGTGTCCATATTGATCATTTATTATCATGCGAACACTAAACAAAATAACAAAGGCGAATGAACGGAACAAAACAGTCCTGCCTGGTGTAGACAGGAAACAATCACCCAGGAAACACAAGTGGGAAAAGGCTACCTAAGTATGATTCTCAATCAGAGACAACTAACGACACCTGCCTCTGATTGAGAACCATACCAGGCCAAACGCAAAACACAACATAGAAAAAGGAACATAGACAACCCACCCAACTCACGCCCTGACCATACTAAAACAAAGACATAACAAAAGACCTAAAGGTCAGAACGTGACAGTATTGTTTCTTTCCAGAATTGTAGGGTGGGTTGACAGAGCCATGTGGTGTGAAAGTTGTTGTTTGGAGTGGTGTTCATTCATTTTGATGCATTAATCTGCTGTTTCTCAATCCTGGTCTTAGGGACCCAAAGGGTTTTTGCCCTAGCACTAACATGCTTGATTCAACTCATCAAACCTTTAGTTGGGAAACACTACATATATCTAACATTCTAGTTCACATGACTTTCAAATCCAATGTAGAGGAAATGTGCACATTTTTTCCTCTGCTAATTATTTGTGCTCCTTGCAAGTGTCTTGCGCCATCACTGTGTGTGCTTGAAATAACATGACTACAATCGTGTGTTCTTGACCACTTTTAAAATAAGTATGTAGGATATCTGGTGTCAACCCCAATCATGTAATGTATTCACACACACACACACACACACACACACACACACACACACACACACACACACACACACACACACACACACACACACACACACACACACACAGAGTTTCCTGTCATAATAACATCTTACAAAACACATACTTACTTCTCAGTTTGGTAACACATTTATTTGTCAAAAAGTAGAGTTGCTGATTTCTACCATACAAAAAAGCATTAGCAGTAAGAACACCCCATTTCATGGATCTGTGATTGAATCTCTTGAATTTAAATCTGTACACGTAATGTAGTTTAATCTGTGATTAATAAAGGGTGTTAAGATACAGGAGGTTCCCTGGTGGCGTTACTTTTTGGGGTTATGATCCACCCCGTCCTCATCCACCCAGATCTCTCCGGTCTTGGCGAACTTGACCTCTTTATCGACAGTGAGGATGTAGGACTTGGGCTGACCCTGTGCATACTCTGCCAGGAGGTTGTTCAGCCCATTCAGTGGGGATTCCTTAGGGCAACTATGTGAATTGTCACTTTCTACTTGGAAGCCAGTGACATAGAGGTTATGTGGGAGAATGCTCTTCTTAAAGGTGCCTTCCAGAATGAGGATGGAGTCGCCCTTCTTGAGATGACTCCCCTCGATGAGGTCACTGAGAGCCATCTTCTCTGACTTGTAGTAGAGACGCACCTTGCCACAAAGAAAAAATCAATCCGCCAGCCCATGTATTGTCTATTGGAAGGAAAATAATTAAGAGTGAGATTACAGTTCCTACAGCTTCCACACAATGTCGCCAGTGTTGTGATTCCGATTCAACTAAATCCTTGGTCATCTGAGTAATAGCCACATCCGGTTGTCAAGTCCACAGATGTAAACAATGGAACCGGAAAAGTTAGTTACGTTACCCAAACTCGTGCTTATTGAATACAGATCACTCCGTGATAAATTTGATCGTTTATTAATGTTTAGTAATACCTAAAGTTGGATTACAGAAGTAGTTTGAAGTGTTTTGTCAAAGTTTATAGGCAACTTTTTTAATTTTAAAAAATAACGTTGCGTTTAAAAAATGTGTTTTTACTGGATCTGACGGTGTTCATAAATTGACATTTTGGGTACACAAGGACCGATTTAATTTAAAAAAAAACCCAATTGTGATGTTTATGGGACATATAGGAGTGCCAACAAAGAATCTCGTCAAAGGTAATGAATGTTTTATATTTTATTTCTGCGTTTCGTGTAGCGCCGGCTACGCTAATTCCTTTGTTTTATGTCCCTTCTGGTATTTCGGCGTGTTGCCTGCTATCAGATAATAGCTACTCATGCTTTCGCCGAAAAGCAGTTTACAAATCTGACTCGTTGGCTTGATTCACAACGAGTGTAGCTTGAAATGACTACCCTGCATGTGAATTTTAATGAACGTTCGAGTTTTAACGAGTGCTATTAGCATTTGGCGTAGCGCATTTGCATTTATTGTTGGAAGGGGGTGCGGTTGCGTCCCGGGTGGGCCAGAGAGGTTAAACCACTCAAGTGTTACTTTAGCAGTATACTTAGGGTTATTGTTCTGCTGTAAGGTGAACCTCCGTCCCAGTCTCAAATCTCTGGAAGACTGAAACAGGTTTCCATCAAGAATTTCCCTGTATTTAGCTCCATCATTCCTTCAATTCTGACCAGTTTCCCAGTCCCTGCCAATGAAAAACATTGCCACAGCACGATGCTGCCACCACCTTGCTTCACTGTGGGGATGGTGTTCTCAGGGGGATGGAGATGTTAGGTTTGCGCCAGACATAGCGCTTTCCTTGATGGCCAAAAAGTGAACTTTTAGTCTCATCTGACCAGAGTACCCTATTCCATATGTTTGGGGAGTCTCCCACATGCCTTTTGGCAAACACCAAACGTGTTTGCTTTTTTTTTCTTTCTGGCCACTCTTCGGTAAAGCCCAGCTCTGCTTCAAGTGGTCCTATGGACAGATACCCCATTCTCCACTGTGGAGCTTTGCAGCTCCTTCAGGGTTATCTTTGGTCTCTTTGTTGCCTCTGATTAATGTCCTCCTTGCCTGGTCCGTGAGTTTTGGTGGGTGGCCCTCTCTTGGCAGGTTTATTGTGGTGCCATATTCTTTCCATTTTTTAATAATGGATTTAATGGTGCTCTGTGGGATGTTCAAAGTTTTGGATATTTTTTATAACCCAACCGTGATCTGTTCTTCTCCACAACTTTGTCCCTGGCCTGTTTGAGGAGCTCCTTGGTCTTTATGGTGTCGCCTACTTGGTGGTGCCCCTTGCTTAGTGGTGTTGCAGACTCTGGGGCCTTTCAGAACAGGTGTATATATACTGAGATCATGTGACAGATCATGTGACAGATCAAGTGACAGTTAGATTGCACACATGTGGACTTTATTTAACTAATTATGTGACTTCTGAAGTTAATTGGTTGCACCAGATCTTATTTAGGGGTTTCAAAGCAAAGGGGGTGACTACATATGCACGCACCACTTTTCCGTTTGATATTTTTCCGAAATTTTGAAACAAATATTTTTTTTCATTTCACTTTGTCACGTTCGCCGTAAGAATTATCGGACCAAGGTGCAGCGTGATATGGTTTCCACATGTTTATTAACTGAAACGCACAAAAACAATAAAGAATGAATGAAACGTGACGACAACGGAGTGCTCACAGGCAACTACACATAAACAAGATCCCACAAACACAGGTGGGAAAAATAACTACTTAAATATGATCCCCAATTATTGAGACAACAATTACCAGCTGCCTCTAATTGGGACTCATACAAAACACCAACATAGTTCAACTCAAAATACAACCTAAAACGATAAATAGCCTACAAATTTGGTAAAAATATTATCAGACCTTCCACTAGATAAATAGATAGTTAATAATATTCTTACTTCAAGAGGAGTTACAGTATGTGGCTGTCTTGCATGGTAGTGAAGCTTTTAGCGTGACCTCATGCAACCTGACGCACCTATCTCAACTCACCTTGAGGTGGCTCTGTCATTTCCACTTGTGGAAGCAGAAGGGGATGTTAACTGTGTGTAGCCTACAAGGGGTGAAGCTGAGAAAACGGGCACCCTCCACCGAGGCACAAGGCCTATTAGCCAGCGTTTCCCAAACTCTGACCAGAGGGGTATACCAGAAAGCAGAATCAATGAGTTAGCCAACTAACCTGAAAGAAGACCAGTAATAACTATAGATTTTCTGGTTCATTAAAGAAAGCTACATTTAGAAATGTGTTTTTGGTTGCTGAGCCAACTTCAAAATTATATTCAGATTTTTTTTGTTTAGTTATTTCAGAAGATTTAGGTAAGTTAGCTAGCTAACTCATTGATCCTGCTTTGCAGTACAGTCCTCTGGGGACCTCAAGGGGTGCATGTTTAGTTTTTTGCCCTAGCACTACACAACTAATCAAAGCTTGATGCATCATTATTTGAATCACCTGTATTGCTAGGGCTCCCAGGACCCAGGGCTCTATTCAGTCTGTAAAGCTGAAGCTTTATAGATTCCACGAGACACATTTAAAGATAATTGACGATTGCGACGTTTATTGTGAATGCAGTCTCCACTAAAGCGGGAACATTTCCTTTAAATTCCTATCAGTAAAGCTGAACTTCCGCAATGCGGACTGGATAGAGCCCCAAGCAAAGATATTCCTAATTAACCCAATATAGTTCATCTATGTCATTTGCAGTGCGAGCAAATGAAGCATAGTGTGCAGAAAAAGCAAGGAGGTGGGCAAAGTCAATCAAGATCTAGCGAGATCCTGTTGGCACATTGTAACATGCATTTGCATATTTCCTTTCGGGAATGCCTCCTCTGTGAAGTGCATGTGTGCACAAACTCCGTTCGACCTTGCACTCCTTCTGAACAATGGCATTTTTAGAAACTTTGGCAAAGCATTAAGTCTATAAAACTTTGTGTGCTGTGTTCGCAACAGATTGGAGTTTTGGGAACAGAAAAATGTATTGAGATCAGATGTTTACTCTGAGATAATTAGCAGAACTTCGGCCCAGTTTCACCTAGTTCCATCTTCTCCCATTAACCCTCGAGTGGACTTCCGGTCACTACCATATTTGGTGGTGAGAGAACTTTCTAAACAGATGCTTCAGCTTTATAGCCCCGGTGACCACAAGTTTGGGAAACGCCGCTATACACAGCCACCATATTTCATTTTGATTAACTTTCACATTGTCAGATCCAAGTAGGCTGCTAAATGAATCA
Source organism: Oncorhynchus masou masou (assembly GCF_036934945.1). Taxonomy (NCBI): domain Eukaryota; kingdom Metazoa; phylum Chordata; class Actinopteri; order Salmoniformes; family Salmonidae; genus Oncorhynchus; species Oncorhynchus masou. The sequence goes on along the minus strand of NW_027002638.1, from coordinate 161,285 downwards.
TGCAACATGTGAATTAGCTTTTGATTTTGTTAATGGGCGAAATTATGAACATTGCCATATCGGCTCGTGACTGGGGAACAGTGGTGTAGAGTACTTAAGTAAAAATACTTTAAAGTACTTAAGTCATTTTTTTGAGTATCTGTACTTTGTTTCATATTTTTTATTTTTGACAACATTTACTTTCACTTCAATACATTGGAAAGATTAGTGGAATCTGTGTGGGTAGCTGGACAGGTAGGATGACTGACAGTGAAGGTGGTCAGGTGGACAGGTGGTCACGTGTCAGGTGACAGAGGAATGGATGAGTCTGAGGCAGGAATTTCTTTAACCATAAAGTGGTATATTTACTGAGTAGTCTGTGGTGGATTCATGGACACACAGAACTTCTGGATCAGATGGAGTTAAGGAAGAGAAAGCAGCGAGATCAGGCGACGGCAATTTCCTCCTTTTATGGAGTTGAGATCTGTCGGACATTTCCACCTGACCTAATTAAAGCGCCCCTGGCCCAGCTGAGTAAATGGCAATGAATTAAAGGATTATTCCACCAACTCCATGGGCCTTTTCTACGACATTCCTAAAGAAAATTGTGTCGTTTATACTCCATACATTTTCTCTTGACACCCAAAAGTATTCGTTACATTTTGAATGCTTAGCAGCACAGGAAAATGGTCCAAGTCACGCACTTATCTAGAGAACATCCCTGGTCATCCCTACTGCCTCTGATCTGGCAGACTTACTAAACACAAATGCTTTTTTTGTCAATTATGTCTGAGGGTTTGAGTGTGCCTCTAGCTATCCATAAATAAATAAAAAACAAGATAATTGTGCCATCTGGTTGGCTTAAAATAAGGAATAAGAAATTATTTATACTTTCACTTGTACTTTTGAAGTATATTTTAGCAATTACATTTACTTTTGATACTTAAGTGTATTTAAAACCAAATACTTTTAGACTTTTACTCAAGTAATACTTTACTGGGTGACTTTCACTTTTACTTGAGTAATTGTCTATTTCGTTATCTTTACATTTACTCAAGTATGACAATAGAGTACTTTTTCCACCACTACTGGGGAGGAGCTTGGCCATGCAGTGCAATTTGCTTGCAATTGGTACGTCAGCCCCTAATCTTTCCATGTCCGTTATAAAAACAGTGTTGCCTAAAGGAAGTCAGTTGTGCATGGGCAGAGGCATATTTGTCAAATTTGCAACAGCACCAGCACTACTACTACTACTACTACTACTACTACTACTGGAGATTTAGTTTATACATTTTGAGGAATCTCCAGTTTCAAGAATCAAAACATCAACATGGGTAAGCTTTTATCTTTTGAAAACAGAGGCAAAATGGTGTGATTCGGTTCCATCTACTAACCACGTTTCCATCCACAGTTTTTATGAGAGTAAAGTCGTACTGTTTTTTTTTTATTATTTTTTTAAATATCACGACAGCTTTGATGGAAACAGGAAGCTCCATTAAAATGTTTACAAACGCAGACAGATAATTTGTTTGTTCGATATGGTGGGATCTTTTTGTGTTCGTGAAATAAATAATGCAAGAAATGGTGGTGGAAATGCCTTAATGTGCACATACTGATATCATAACCATCATAGGGAGTCACTACGACGCAGGAAACCATGCAGTTTACTGTATTTGGCTACAAATGAAATCAATGATGATGAAAAGAACCAGTACCTGGGCTTGTGGAGTCTACTGAGTGCACAGTGATGAGCTTGATGCGCCTTTACAATAAATATTAATGGTTTTTATTCTAGTGACATGATGATCAATGCTTGACTGCTTTTGACAAATAAAAGCATTCTTGCTCTTCTCCATAATAATCTCGTGTAGCATACCTGCAGTCTACCCGTCTATCCGCATTGTATCTGTGAGACGTTGGCAAGAGCGCACGAGCCAAAAACAGTGTAGGCAGGCACATTTGGTATTTAGCGCAACAGTTGTTGTGATAAAACTATCGGTAGAGTTGAAAATGCGATAGAAACATTGACGTTTTGATTTTTATTAGGTACATGAAAACTAAAGGCACAATATGCATAAATTGCTCCGCCATTTCCTGGTTGCAGAACTTCTCATAGTTCGCCTAATTTCCGTTTATGTGACAAAACAAGCAGTCATTGTGTAGAGAACCATTGTACCATCTAAACCCTGTGACATATATTTCCCATAACCAAAAATATTGTACTTTCAGCTGTTTGATGGTGTACTAAACCGAAAGTAAAAGAGGCAAAAACAAAATTTAAATAGGAAGCATAGAAATAGTGCACATGGAACAGACCGCCTCTTAGACTTGCTTTCAATGAGAATGACAGATCTATAACTAACATTTCTATGTGAATTTGGTCAGGCCAACCAAAAAGTTATATATTGCAGCAACAAGTCCATTGGGAGGAGACACACAACTGGTGGGAAAATGTGAATTTTTGCGGATTTTAGAATATTTGCATGAAAATCTAGCTAGAGTCAATCAAATGTATTTATAAAGCCCTTTTTACATCAGCCAATGTCACAAAGTGCTGTACAGAAACCCAGCCTAAAACCCCAAACAGCAAGCAATGCAGATGTAGAAGCACAGTGGCAAGGAAAAACTTCCTAGAAAGGCCAGAACCTAGGAGGAAACCTAGAGAAGTACCATGCTCTGAGGGGTGCCCAGTCCTCTTCTGGCTGTGCTGGGTAGAGATTATAACAGAACGTGGCCAAGATGTCCAAACGTTCATAGATGGCCAGCAGGGTCAGATAGTAATCACAAAGGTTGTTGAGGGTGCAATAGGTCAGCACCTCAGGAGTAGATGTCAGTTGTCTTTTCATAGCCGATCATTCAGAGTTAGACAGCAGGTGCGGTAGAGAGTCCAAAACAGCAGGTCCAGGACAAGGAAGCACGTCCAGTGAACAGGTCAGGGTTCCATAGCAGAACCGTTGGACCTGGAGCAGCATGATCAGGTGGACTGGGGATAGCAAGGAGTCATCAGGCCAGGTAGTCCTGAGGCATGGTCCTAGGGCTCAGGTCCTCAGATAGGGAGCACTCTAGAAATACTCCAGATATTACAGACTGACCCTAGCCCCCCCCCCTTGGGCGACAATAGCCCAAGAAGATCTCCGCCACGGCACAAACCCGAGGAGAGGGGCGCAACCTGGACAGGAAGATCACATCAGTGACTCAACCTACTCAAGTGACGCACCCCTCCTAGGGACGGCATGGAAGAGCACCAGTAAGCCAGTGACTCAGCCCCCATCATAGGGTTAGAGGCAGAGAATCCCAGTGGAGAGAAGGGAACTGGCAAGGCAGAGACAGCAAAGGCAGTTCGTCGCTCCAGTGCCTTTCCGTTCACCTTCACACCCCTGGGCCAGACTACACTCAATCGTAGGACCTACTGAAGAGATGTGTCTTCAATAAAGACATAAAGTTTGAGACCGAGTCTGCGTCTCTCACATGGATAGGCAGACCATTCCATAAAAATTAAGCTCTATAGGAGAAAGCCCTGTCTACAGCTGTTTGCTTAGAAATTCTAAGGACAGCTAATATAGTCAAAATGTTTACCTTGGGGTAAGTTGAACCAATGGCTTTGTATGTTGAACAAATTGAAATGTTTCCTTCCCAGGTGTGATGCAAGGCATTATCACTGGGATATGAGGCAACATGAGGCCTGTGTAAAAACAAAAGCACATAGTGTTTGTTAGGTGTTAGTCCTTTGTTAAAAGGTGCTAAAATGATTAAAAGACAACAAAAAACTATTGTGATGAATTGTGTTCTGGAAATAAGAGTTTTAAAAAGGCAGTGGTCATATTTCATTCAGTACAGAAATGTTTATATGGCACACTTTACCCTGTCCCTCAGCTCAATTTACCCCATACCTGGGATACACAACACCCGGAAATATATGTGGATATATTTAATAGAAAGATGACTATATTTTCCTTGACGGAGTGATGCTGAATGTAAAAAATGGCTTAACTTATCCCACTCACCCCAACCAGAAATCTATATACATTTTGTGTTTTTGGAATATCACTGCTAGCTTACAAAAGGGCTTGTACTAATATACACTTCAGTTTGGGTTTGTCTTGTGTAGTCTGTGCACTTTGAATTTAATCTCACGTGAATTGTCTTGATTATAGCCTATGATATGAAGGTTGGTACTACTTGTACCTCATACAGCTAGCTGTAAGTGGTCTCTGGCAACTCTTACAAGTTCTGACAAATACTCAAATATAATAAGTTCATTTACAAACAGGATCTCATGAAATGGCAGGAGAATTGCCATTCATGAACAAGTATAAGTCCATCATAAAGCGAGTGGGGTATAACCATGGAGTGGAGCCATCCATCATAGCTGGGATCATCTCACGAGAGACCAGGGCTGGGACAGGAGCAGGACTGGTCAATGGTTGGGGGGACAATGGAAATGCATTTGGACTCATGCAGGTAGGTACTCAGTTTTGCAGGTACCTTTGTTATACTGTTGTTGGCAGACAAGAGAGCATGTTTCTTATTTCACAATACAATACAAAGTGGTGTCCATAGATTTCTATTGCATATTTTTTTTATAGGTTGACAAAAACTGGCACGTTCCACGGGGGGGATGGGACAGTGAGGAACATCTGAGTCAAGCAACTGGGATACTCGTTGGTATAATTGGATCGGTTCAGAGAAAATTCCCTTCATGGACCAAAGAGCAGCAGCTGAGAGGTATTGCCTACCAATTGACCCGCCCTTCTTGCCAATAGGTTTTTAGATTGATGGAAGCTACAATGTAATTGTCTGCATCATTTCAATCCCCCATATTTTGGGGGTAAGAATATATATATCACTATCCTTTCTAAATAGTTTCCTTTATTATTTTCTCCTAACCCTGCCACTCCTCCCCTAGTTGGAGTAAACAAATGAGAAACAACACCTAGGCTTCTACTTCCAGCTTATGCATACTATATAGATTTGACTAACAATGCATTTTACAATAGTTATCTTTTGTTTGTTTTTAATCCCATCCTTCATCTACTGTCAACCCCTCCCATCTATCTCTGAAGACCATCCAGTTTTCTATTCTCATAGTCTACAGATTGCAAACCAACGATAAAAACCTTTGCTAAAAGTATTATTATTTTATTGATCGATTGACTATGACTTTTCAAATCACCCAGCAGTGCTATTTGCCAAGTTAGCTCCTGGTAAATGTTGAAGTTCTCCAGACATTCCTGAACCAGCGACCAAAAACAAGCTACATACCCTGTATAGAAAATACCAAAACAAATGATCTAATGATTCTGTCTCTTCGCAACAATATCTGGAGATGTGGGATCGTTGTATCCCCCTTATATAGCATAACATTCTGTTGTTTGCGATAATTTTGTATAATCATAATCACGTTTTTAAATCTGTTGTGGTTCTGTATCAGTTCATAAACCATGTGCCAAGGAATCAGTACATCAAATCTCTTCCCAACAATTTTGCAATCTATATGGCACAGCTGTCAATTTTTGGGTCCTTAAAGGAAACTGGCCAGAGTTTAATAGAGATGATCAGTCATAGGTGTAATACAAACCTTTTATTATGCATTATACAACTACATAGATTACATGACTACATTGCAGCCTGTGTGTTTGTTTTTTCAGGAGGGTTAGCAGCCTACAATGTGGGGCTGGATAATGTCCACTGTTACAGTAGAGTGGATGTGATGACCACTGGGGGGGACTACTCCATGGATGTTCTTGCCAGAGCTCAATTTTACAGATGTAATGGTTATTAAAGTCAACTCTGTGATTGGCTAGCAGTTTTCGATTCAGTTTTTGATTAAGACCATTGTGAAGTAAATGACATATCTTCTACTATCTCATCAAAACTTAGACTGATGTTTAATTGTTAATTAATTATGATTCATTAATCCAGTTTTTAACGATCCTTGTCCTATGGTGCACATTTTCTTTTGGCCTAGCAGTATTACACTTGAGTCAACTCATCAGCATCAAACTTTTAGATTTATAACATTCTAGTTCATCTAATTTTCCAATCCAACGTAATGAGAGAAATGTTTCTGACCTATTTGTGCTCCCTGTGATTGTCTTGCACCGTCACTATGTATTGAAATAACATGACTAGCTACAATCTTAAAAATAAAATGTATGATTGCATTCTTTCTTTTGTTGAAATCAGTATGGTGGAAATCTGGTAGCAACCCCAGTCATGTCTTGGAATGACTCATTGACTTACTTCTCAAAAATACAATTTTACAGAATACACACTCACTTTTTGTTAGTTTGGTAACATTTAATTGTCAAGGTAGAGTGATTGCTGATTTCCAATTTGTATGTAGTTTAATCTGTGATTAATGAACTTTTTTTTAAATAATTCAAATGAATGAAATATAGGCTACCCATTGATTCTTGCAGAATATCACTTACATGAATACATGGTCTTCCACTCAAAGATATCCAACCTTACATAGACAATTACATCATTACACCTAAAGATACACTGAGTGAACAAAACATTAGGACCACTTTCATAATATTGAGTTGCACCCCCTTTTGCTCTCAGAGCAGCCTCAATCTCTCGGGGCATGGACTACAAGGTGTCAAGTGTTCAACAAGGATGTCTAGCTGCCCTGGCTCCCTATGTAGGCCCATGTTGACTCCAATGCTTCCCACAGTCGTGTCAAGTTGGCTAGATGTTCTTTGGATTGTGGACCATTCTTGATACACACGGTGAAACTGTTGAGCGTGAAAAACCCAGCAGTGTTGCAGTTCTTGACACAAACCAGTGCACCTGGCACCTATTACCATACCCTGTTCAAAGGCACTTACAACCTTTGTCTTGCCCATTCCCCCTCTGAATGGCACACAAACACAATCCATGTCTCAATTGTCTCAATCCTTCTTTAATTTAAGGATCGGACCATTTTTGTCCCACAATTTTCACCTAAAATGACATACCAAAATCTAACTGCCTGTAGCTCAGGATCTGAAGCAAGGATAGCATGTTCTTGATGCTGTTAGCAATTTATGTTATTCTTCAATATCACAAACTCCAAAGCAAATCAAGGGGAGAAAAATAGGTTTATTCAGACAGGACAAATCCAGATGTTATGCTGGGAGGTAGATGTTCAGATGTCAGTCTCCCCTGTCCTCAGCTTTCCCCCACTGAACAAAGGAACAGGATGCCATTTATAACCCCCACCCTAGCCCGGGGTTGACCAATCAGAAGTCCTTGCAGTACAACTTGGCCAATGGCCAAATAACACGTATCCTGCCCCGACTCAATGTACAGAACATAGCACGTGTCACTCTGAGTTCAGGAGTGACATTCCACAGATCCCAAACAGATGTTGAACTGAAACCAAACTCCTATTTACAATTCGCTATTGACCATTAGTACTCTCGTCCACTCATCTTCAAAATATTCTTATATTCCTCCCTAGACCATAACATTTTTTATATAGTTCTAATGTATTTTTAGAAAACATGAAAAAATAGACAGAATAAAAAACATTGGCAGTAAGCATAAAATCCTTCACATGAAACACCTTGCAATTCTATAGAACACAAAGGGCATATTCTACTTTGCCGTTGCAATAAGAAATAGATTTCACACAAAGTTATAGAGAAGAGGTATCAACAAGTGTGATACCACATCGGAGAGAGCATGGTTCGTTACAGCACCGAGGACAGTTACCACGGGCACATTGACCACAGTCATGAGGCTTGGTGTGACGATGAAGACCCTTATGACCCCCACCACATTCTGGTCAACACCACTGGCACCCATCTCCAAAAAGGACACGGTTGATGAATCTTATGATGTACTCTATCACATAATCATAGGATTTTAGCAGACAAACATCGGGCAATAGCACACTTAACCTGGATGAGGATAAGAAAAATAAACGCAACTCCCAAGAATTGGAAGTATCATGCTCACCAAATAAACTTCCACATGTACCGAATGTTGAAGACAACCACATGACTAAGCCTACATCACCTGGATTGTAATCATGGTACTTAGCGCCCTCAGTCCTGATCTTTTGGATCAGGTCAGTTATTTCCTCAGAATTATCAGGAATGAAAGTACAGCGTTCAGCACCAATAACAGCACATGTACTCCATTGTGCCGACAGAAGATAATCAAGTGCCAATCGATTTTGCATCGCCACAGTCTGAATGGCAACCATCTCAGCTGTAATTAACTCAAGACTCTCAACTATACAATTAGCTACGAGTTCCAAAGGGTTAGCCATTATTAATAACTATTTTAGAAATACCATAAGATGGAAAAGCAATCGCAAAGAATCTCTCCGTTTATGACGGTGTGATAAAGGAGAATTCACTGAATGCCTTACGTATCCCAAGGTTTTCCAGAAAGCACATTTTCAGAGTGTCCCACTTTGCCAATACTCAACCTACTTAAAAGCAAAAAATATCCTTCACATATTTCGTGGATGTAGATTCTCATGTTATACATAGACTAATAGGTGGTCCTTTGGAAAGGTGGAATAATACTGAACACCAAATATACTACCCAGCATGCAACAAATTCAAATACTTTACTGAGTTACAATTCATTTAAGGAAATCAGTCAATTGAAATAAATTCATTAGGCCCTAATCTATTGATTTCATATTACTGGGAATACAGATATGCTTCTTTTTTGAAGGTAGGGGGGTGGATAAAAAAAACAGTCAGTATCTGGTGTGACCACCATTTGCCTCATGCAGCACAACACATCTCCTTCGCATAGAGTTGATCAGACTTTGGATTGTGGCCTTTGGAATGGTGTCCCACTCCTCTTCAATGGCTGTTGCTGTATATTGGCGTAACTGGAACCCGCTGTCGTACACATCGATCCAGAGCATCCCAAACATGCTCAATGGGTGACATGTCTGGTGAGTACGCAGGCCATGAAAGAACGTGGACATTTTCAACTTCCAAGAATTATGTACAGATCCTTGCAACGTGCATTATCATGCTGAAACATGAGGTGATGGCGGCGGATGGACGCCACAATAAAATGCAATTGTGTTCATTGTCTGTAGCTTATGTCTGCTCATACCATAACCCTACCAACATCATGGGGCACTCTGTTCACTGGATTGACATCAGCAAACCACTCGCCCACACGAGCACGCAGGTGAGCTTCCCTGAGATGTTTTTGTTTTTTACAATTTGTGCAAAAATTCTTCAGTTGTGCAAACTCAGTTTCATCAGCTGTCTGGGTGGCTGGTCTCAGACGATCCTGCAGGTAAAAAAGCCAGATGTGGAGGTCCTGGGCTGTCATGGTTACACATGATCTGCGGTTGTGAGGCCGGTTGGAGGTACTGCCAAATTCTCTAAAACAATGTTGGAGGTGGCTTATGGGAGAGGTTATCTGGCAACAGCTCTGGTGGACATTCCTGCAGTCAGTATGCCAATTGCACTCTCCCTCATCTTGAGACATCTGTGGCATTGTGATGTGACCCTGCACATTTTAGAGTGGCCTTTAATTGTCCCTATGATGATGCTGTTTAACCAGCTTCTTGATATGCCACAGCTGTCAGGTGGATGGATTATCTTGGCGAAGGAGAAATGCTCACAAACAGGGATGTAAAACAGATTTCTGCCCAAAATTTTAGAGAAATAATATTTTTGTGCATATGGAACATTTCTGGGATCTTTTATTTCAGCTCATGAAACATGGGACCAACACTTTACATAATGCATTTATATTTTTGTTCAGTCTATATATATATACACATTTTTTTATAGTGGAAGACATCTGAAATCTATGATCAAAGTGCCCTCTACTTGTGACAGGCAAAATTGAATCTGATATATTCTATAGCGTTAATCTAGTTTTGTCTTCTGACATTTGAATTCAACATTGATCTTTCATGTTCAGTGATATGCTGCAATGTGAAAAACCAATCTCCAACTTCTCTAATTAGTAAGTATGGTAAAAAGTATAAAATAAGCAGAGAATCACTGGGATTTCTTGACATTTCAGAAAATTTACAGAATTTCCTATTGGTAAGGAAAAATAAAATAGTGATAATTGTATAAAAAGTTTTCATTTCAATGATTTAATTAACCAAAAAATAGAAACAGCCATGATTAACAAGGAAAAGAAAAGTAAAACTGCAACCCCGGGAGGATAAAATCAAATAAAAGGTGAAGCATAATGAAGTGGGAGATCAGGGAGAGACATTTAAAATGAAAAAACGGTCAGATCATTTTTTCATTCTCCCTCTCTGAAAGACACAGGGACAGATGGGCACGGCCACGTAGTCTTCACTGGTCAGGGGGTGATTTTCATCTGGAGTGTTCAACTGTAACGAGAAAAGGTGAAAGACGAGGGAGAGGTTAGTTTGCAGCGTCTAACTTTGTGTACAACATAAAATGACTTCCAGATGTTGGGTCCAAAAAAATAACCTAATAACCAGCATTACAGCTGCACAGACCACATACTTGGAATGACTAGGTAATAATCCAATGCTCTAAAGTGCTCATCAACATTTTGTTTGAAGATACAATTGCAAACAGCACTGGCATTGCAAGCAGCACTATAACAATGAAGGATATTCCAAAACCAAAATGAATAAATAAAAAGTCCAAACATGGCTGTGTCTGAAATGGCATCCAATTTCTTATATAGGCACTACTTCTTCTGGTCAAAAGTAGTGCCCTATATTGGGAATAGGGTGACATTTGACACAAACCATGAAAAGTACTGTGGCATTACATGAAATCCAAATGAGTGCTAGACTAGTTTGTTGGATATAGTTTACTGTAGGTGGAGATGTCAATCTCCTCTAGGAGCTCTGCCACGTTGACCTTGAAGCGGTCCTGCATATCATTCAGGGTCTTGGCATCGGTCTCGTCGGACACAAAGGTCATGGACAGATCTTTCATCCCAAACCTGCCGGCACGGGCCACTATGCAGTTAGGTGTCGGAATCCTAGGGCATGTCGTTGTTGAAGACGATGTTGATGCGCTCAATGTCCATCCCTCGGCCAAACAGGTTGGTGGCCACCAGGATCCGCGTCTGGAAGTCCTTGAACTGATGGTACCAGGAAAGCCTGTGGGAAAAAGGGGGGCACCCATAGATTTAGAATAACCCAGTGATGTATTGGGCCGTTCGCACTACCCTCTGTAGCGCCTTACGGTCAGATGCCGAGCAGCTGCCATACCAAGCGGTGATGCAACCGGTCAGAATGCTCTCGATGGTGCAGCTGTAGAGCCTTTTGAGGATCTGGGGACCCATGCCAAATCTTTTCAGTCTCCTGAGGGGGAAAAGGTTTTGCCATGCCTTCTTCACGACTGTCTTGGTATATTTGGACCATGATAGTTAGTTGGTGATGTGGACACCAAGGAAATTGAAACTGTCTACTCGCTCCACTACAGCCCCGTCAATGTTAATTGGGGCCTGTTTGGCCCGCCTTTTCCTGTAGTCCACGATCAGCTCCTTTGTCTTGCTCACATTGAGGGAGAGGTTGTTGTCCTGGCACCACACTGCCAGTTTTCTGACCTCCTCCCTATACGCCGTCTCATCATTGTCGGTGATCAGACCTACCACTGTTGTGTAGTCAGCAAACTTAATGATGGTGTTGGAGTCGTGTTTGGCCACGCAGTCGTGTGTGAACAGGGAGTACAGGAGGGGACTAAGTACACACCCCTGAGGGTCCCCAGTGTTAAGGATCTGCGTTGCAGATGTGTTGTTGCCTACTCTTCCCACCTGGGGGTGGCCCATCAGGAAGTCCAGGAACCAGTTGCAGAGGGAGGTGTTTAGTCCCAGAGTCCTTAGCTTAGTGATGAAATTCGTGGGCACTATAGGTGTTGAAAGCTGAGCTGTAGTCGATGAACAGCATTTTCACATAGGTGTTCCTTTTGTCCAGGTGAGAAAGGGCAGTGTGGAGTGTGATTGAGATTGCATCATCTGTGGATCTGTTGGGGCGGTATGCGAATTGGAGTGGGTCCAGAGTGTCTGGGAGGATGCTGTTGATGTGAGCCATGACCAGCCTTTCAAAGCACTTCATGGCTACTGACGTGAGTGCCACGGGCGGTAATCATTTAGGCAGGTTACCTTCTCTTCCATGGGCACAGGGACTATGGTGGTCTGCTTGAAACATGTCGGTATTACAGACTTGGTCAGGGAGAGGTTGAAAATGTCAGTGACGACACTTGACAGTTGGTCCACACATGCTTTGAGTACACGTCCTGGTAATCCGTCTGGCCCTGCGGCTTTGTGAATGTTGACCTGTTTTGAAAGGTTTTGTTCACATCGGCTACCGAGAGCGTTATCACACAGTCATCCAGAACAGCTGGTGCTCTCGTGCATGCTTCAGTGTTGCTTGCCTCGAAGCGAGTAAAGGCATTTAGCTTGTCTGGTAGGCTTGCGCCACTGGGCAGCTTAAGACAGGGTTTCCCTTTGTAGCATGTAATAGTTTTCAAGCCCTGTCACATCCAATGAGCGTCAGAGCCGGTGTAGTAGGATTCAATTTTAATCCTGTATTTACGCTTTGCTTGTTTGATGGTTAATCTGTGGGCATAGCGGGATTTCTTATAAGCGTCCGGATTAGTCTCCCGCTCCTTGAAAGCGGCAGCTCTAGCCTTTAGCTCGATGTGGATGTTGCCTGTAATCCATTGCTTCTGGTTGGGGTATGTACGTATTGTCACTATGGGGACGACGTCATCGTCACACTTATTGATGAAGCTAATGACTGAGGTGGTGTACTCCTTAGACTCCTTCCTTCACGCATCATCATGCAAATAACTTTTACAGGGGTGGAATCGCATATTAAAATGTGTGAAGTAGTAAGAAGACATTTAGCTAGATTTTATAGAAAACATTAAAAAAAATATTTATTTAACCTTTATTTAACAAGGCAAGTCAGTGATGGCTGCAAGTGATGAGGTTGGAGCTCTGGCTGAATGAAGGCTTTGCCACACACCTGGCACACATTGGGCTTCTCACCTGGGATAGGAAAGCAGAAGTTAAGTTCACTATTTTACAAGTTCAAGGGGCAGTGCGGTTGTTAGGGTGCTAAATATCCATATTGACGATGGCCGTCTTTTCCACATGTATGTACAATAAGCCCATTCTCTGTCTCTCCCACTCTGTCTTTCCCGCTCTGATCTGTCCCCACCCCATTCCGTTGTCTACCAAGCCGTCATATCGGCTTAGTCCAACAGGGACCCTTCATTGCATTGTGTTAGTAACCAATAACCAACTGTTTGTGTGTTTATGTGATTCTGTGTGATTATTTAGTTAGTTAGTAAATAAATAATTAAGCCAATTTGTATATCGCTGATTCATCATTTATGCCAGGGTTTGTGCAGATATCTAAGGATTTTGTGACATTCAGATTGAGACTGATAGAAGGTAAACAATTAATTAATGACTGAAATGTAAGAGATATTTATATCTTTAAGAGTTCATTCGGAAAACGGTAACTCGTTAAATAAACTTTTCCGTGGTGTCCTGAGATTGCAAATGAGTTCAATGTTACAGGATTCATTTAATCATCGTAATAATTAAACATAGTTCATCGATTTGATAAAACAATCATCATCACATTAATGATAGCCAAGACACGACATGTTAGCAAGTTATTGATTTCTAAACCTACATACACACTATATATACAAAACTATGTGGACACTCCTTCCAATTAGAGGATTTAGCTATTTCAGCCACACCCGTTGCTGACAGGTGTATAAAATCGAGCACACATCCATGCAATCTCCATAGACAAACATGGGCAGTCGAATGACCTTACTGAAGAGCTCAGTGACATTCAATGTGGCACCATCATAGGATGCCACTTTTACAACAAGTTTGTTTGTCCATTTTCTGCCCCTGTCCCGGTCAACTAAGTCTTAATCAAACTTTATTTGTCACATATGCCTAATAGAACAAGTGTATATCTTACCGTGCAGTTCAAGAAGAGTTAAGAAAATATTTACCAAATAAACTAAATGATACGGAGACAAGTTTTTTGGGATTCCAACCAAATGTAAATCAAAAATAAGTTGAACTGACATCTTTTCCCAGTAGGTAGTAATAGCTAGTGATAGTGATGCACAAGCTAGGCCTATTTGAAACATTGGCATCGACTGACAGCATTTACCTGCCAGATTCAGAAGCTCGAAAAACCCATTAGACTTTTGTCTAAAGTTTAGAAGAAAAAAGCTCAAACGAAACATATTTTTGTTTTTCAGTCAAAGACAATCGTTTCAATATTGGTTATATATTTTTATCAGTTCACTAAATTGTTTTCAAATTTGAATTTGAGTTTTAGTTTCAATTTTCCTTTACTATAATAACCTTGGAATGGTATGGCCTTATGGAAAATTAATAACACATTTCGACTGTGACCTTGATAAAGACCCGATCTCTATTCCCATAGAATTCATGTTGACTCACCCGGAAATGTGAGAGAGAGAGAGAGAGAGAGGGGGAGAGAGAGAGAGGGGGAGAGAGAGAGAGGGGGAGAGAGAGAGAGGGGGAGAGAGAGAGAGGGAGAGAGAGAGAGAGGGGGAGAGAGAGAGAGAGAGAGAGAGAGAGAGGGAGAGGGGGAGAGAGAGAGAGAGAATTAATTAAAATTAATAACACAATTAACAATTAATAACACATTTCGACTGTGACCTTGACAAAGACACGATCTCTATTCCCATAGAATACGTGTTGACTCATCTGTATGAATGATGTGTTTCTTCATGTCAGACTTCTGGTGAAATCAGATTATGGAAAATGAATAAGGGAGAGAGAGAGGGAGAGCGAGAGAGAGAGAGAGAGGGAGGGAGAGAGAGAGAGAGAGATTTGACAGTGCTGAAAGGAATGTGGTTGTCAGTATTAAGAGTTTGCTGGGAACACTGCTTTGAGCCTCATAATTATTTATTTTTATGTGGATGGACACATGGCACTACAATAAAATCCACTATATACAAAAGTATGTGGACACCCCTTCAAATTAAATTCACACATAACATTGGGAAAACAGCCATGCAACATCCATAGACAAACATTGGAATTAGAATAGCCTTACTGAAAAGCACAGTGACTTTCAACGTGGCACTGTCATAGGATGCCACCTTTCCAGCAAGTCAGTTCGTCAAATTCCTGACCTGCTAGAGCTTCCCGGTCAACTGCAAGTGCTGTTAGTGTGAAGTGGAAACGTCTAGGAGCAACAATTGTTCAGCCACAAAGTGGTAGGCCACACAAGCCCACAGAACGGGACCGCCAAGTGCTGAAGCACGTAAAAATCATCTGTCCCCGGTTGCAACACTCACTACCGAGTTCCAAACTACCTCTTAGAAGCCTCGTCAGCACAATAACTGTTTGTCGGGAGCTTCATAAAATGCATTTCCATGGCCTGTCTTTCCACTAGATGTTAGAACATTGCTGCGGAGACTCATTTCCATTCAGCTACAAGAGCACTTGTGAGGTCGGGTACTGATGTTGGACGATTAGTCCGAGCTCACAGTCAGAGTTCCAATTCATCCCAAAGCTGTTCGATGGGGTTGCGGTCAGGGCTCTGTGCAGGCCAGTCAAGTTCTTCCACACCGATCTCGACAAACCATTTCTGTATGGACCTCACTTTGTGCACAGAGTCATTGTCATGCTGAAACTTACCCAAACTGTTTGGGCCTTACCCAAACTGTTACCAAAAAGTTGGAAGCAGAGAATCGTCTCCAATGTCATTGATTGCTGTATAGTAAACATTTCCTTTCAGTGGAACTAAGGGGCCTAGCCCGAACCATGAAAAGCAGCACCAAACCATTATTCCTCCACCACCAGACTTTACAGTTGGCATTATGCATTGGGGAAGGTAGCGTTTTCCTGGCATCTGCCAAACCCAGATTCGTCCATTGGACTGCCAGATGGTGAAGTGTGATTCATCACTCCAGAGAACGTGTTTTCACTGCTCCAGAGTCCAATGGTGTCGAGATTTACACCACTACGGCAGACGCTTGGCATTGCACTTGGTGGTCTTAGGCTTGTGTGCGGCTGCTTGGCCATGGAAACCCATTTCATGAAGCTCTGGACAAACAGTTCCTTTGCTGACATTGCTTCCAAAGGAAGTTTAGAACTCAGTAGTTCCTTTGTTGCTACTAGACGTTTTAACATGGAAGACCCATGTTAAAAACTCAGTCGCCTCCAAGCAACACAAAGCTGCATCAGAGAGAACCTGTTTCAGCCAGTGTGCGCTGCACGGTATAAAAAAGGTCCTCGGATTGATATCCTGCACACTCTTTTGAACTCCGCTGTGCCTCCCCTGCATATTCGCCCCGTTGTCATACCCCTGCCCTCTCATGTCCATGATGGCGATGCCATGCTTCTGTAGTTTTGAGATGAGCAACTCGGTCATGCCCGCCTCACATTGTGTCAAGCAGTTCACCAAACTCCAAGAAGTGCTCTCTCGTGTGCACTGACCCATCGTGCACACTGACCCGTATTGCTCGCCTGAGTTAGAGTAACTTATGATAAGCTGTAGACCACACTATCTACCAAGAGAGTTCTCATACATATTATTCGTAGGCGTCTATTTACCACCACAGACAGGTGCGGGCACTAAGACCACACTCAACCAACTCAATAAGGCCTTAAGCAAACAAGAAAATGCTCAGCCAGAAGCGGCGCTCCTAGTGGCCAGGGACTTTAATGCAGGCAAACTTAAATCAGTTTTTCCACATTTTTACCAGCATGTCACATGTGCAACCAGAGGAAAACATTTTTACTCCACACACAGAGATGCATACAAAGCTCTCACCCGCCCTCCATTTGTCAAATCTGACCATAATTCTATCCTCCTGATTCCTGCTTAGAAGCACACAAAAAAGCCAAGCTTCCTGCAATCCAGGACCTATATAATAGGAGGTGTCAGAGGAAAGCCCATAAAATTGTCAGAGACTCCAGTCACCCAAGTCATAGACTGTTTTCTCTGCTACCGCACGGCAAGCGGTACCGGAGCGCCAAGTCTAGGACCAAAAGGCTCCTTAATTAACAGCTTCTACCCGAATGCCGTAAGACTGCTGAACAATTAATCACCAACAGACTTTAACATTGCATCCTCCTTGTTTTAGACACTGCTGTTACTCACTGTCTATTATCTATGCAGTCACTTCACCCCTATGTACAAATTACCTCAAACCTGTACCCCGGCACCCCCTGTATATAGTCTCGTTATTGTGATGTTATTGTATTACTTTTACATTAGTTTATTTGGTCAATATTTTCTTAACTATTCTTGAACTGCACTGTTGGTTAAGGGCTTGTAAAGGAAGCATTTCTACACAAGGTCTACACTTGTTCTATTCGGCGCATGTGACAAAGTTTGATTTGATTTACAGTTGACCGGGACAGGGGCAGAAATTGGACAAACTAACTTGTTGTAAAAGTGGCATCCTATGATGGTGCCACATTGAAAGTGACTGAGCTCTTCAGTAAGGTCATTCTACTTCCCATGTTTGTCTATGGAGATTGCACGGAGGTGTGCTCGATTTTATACACCTGTCAGCAACGGGTGTGGCTGAAATAGCTAAATCTACTAATTGGAAGGAGTGTCCACATAGTTTTGTATATCTAGTGTGTATGTAGGTTTAGAAATCAATAACTTGCTAACATGTCGTGTCTTGGCTATCATTAATGTGATGATGATTGATTTATCAAATCTATTAATTATGTTTAATTATTACGATGATTAAATTAATCCTGTAACAATGAACTCATTTGCAATCTCAGGACACCACGGAAAAGTTTATTTAACGAGTTACCGTTTTCCGAATGAACTCTTAAAGATATAAATATCTCTTACATTTCAGTCATTAATTAATTGTTTACCTTCTGTCAGTCTCAATCTGAATGTTGCAAAATCCTTAGATATCTGCACAAACCCTGGCATAAATGATGAATCAGCGATATACAAATTGGCTTAATTATTTATTTACTAACTAACTAAATAATCACACATAATTACATAAACACACAAACAGTTGGTTATTGGTTACTAACACAATGCAATGAAGGGTCCCTGTTGGACTAAGCCGATATGACGGCTTGGTAGACAACGGAATGGGGCGAGGACAGATCAGAGCGGGAAAGACAGAGTGGATGAGACAGAGATTGGGCTTATTGTACATACATGTGGAAAAGACGGCCATCGTCAATATGGATATTTAGCACCCTAACAACCGCACTGCCCCTTGAACTTGTAAAATAGTGAACTTAACTTCTGCTTTCCTATCCCAGGTGAGAAGCCCAATATGTGCCAGGTGTGTGGCAAAGCCTTCATTCAGCCAGAGCTCCAACCTCATCACTTGCAGCCATCAGCACAGTGGCAACCATCTGTAAATGGATGTAAATATCAGAGTGGGCATTTCAATTATGAACGACTTGACACACCAGGATTTTATAGTCCTTTGTTCCTTGCACTGGTCAGATATATAAAGTTTAAAAAACATAACATAATAGGATATTTTTCCAAATAACAAGTTGGCATGTGTGTCTCCTGCCTGGAACAGTTACTCTGAAATAGTGATCATTTGAAACAGGCTCATTTGGCAGAGTTGAATAACAACTTTTTTCAGTGTTACAAACCAAAATCTTCTTTTCCATACACAGACGTTCGATTTAGTTGAATCTGCCTGTTCATTGGAATTTTCTAAATGGACAATTCCCATTGAACACTGCATGGGGATGAATTACGGCCACAACATCTGTTTGTTGAAAACAACAAGTAGACTGGGCTTAATGATTCTGATGAAAATATGTTCTTTATCAAACTAATGTTGTTGCAAATTACCGGTGTGGAACTTGGCTATGTTTGGGGGGGTTGTATCCTAGAACTTGGATTCTACGTGGCACTAGCAGTTGCCAAGTAGCATAAGAAGAAAATATACAGGACACAATTATTCCAAAACTGCAGCTCGTTGTGGGAACAAATCAAATCAAATGTATTTATATAGCCCTTCGTACATCAGCTGATATCTCAAAGTGCTGCACAGAAACCCAGCCTAAAACCCCAAACTGCAAGCAATGCAGGTGTTGAAGCACGTTGGCTCGGAAAAACTCTCTAGAAAGGCCAAAACCTAGGAAGAAACCTAGACACGAACCAGGCTATGAGGGGTGGCCAGTCCTCTTCTGGCTGTGCCGGGTGGAGATTATAACAGAATATGGACAAGATGTTCAAATGTTCATAAATGACCAGCATGGTCAAATAATAGGTCTGGGACAGGTAGCACGTCCGATCAACAGGTCAGGATTCCATAGCTGCAGGCAGAACAGTTGAAACTGGAGTAGCAGCACGGCCAGGTGGACTGGGGACAGCAAAGTGTCATCATGCCAGGTAGTCCTGAGGGCTCAGGTCCTCCGAGAGAAAGAAAGAAAGAGAGAAAGAGAGAATTAGAGGGAGCATACTTAAATTTACACAGGACACCGGATAAGACAGGAGAAGTACTCCAGATATAACAAACTGACACATTTGTTTACTTCAATCAACCAGTACATTTAGAATTTGTGATAAAACTGTCTTAATTTGGCAAGGGGTGTAGCTTGTGTATCCCATCAGTTAGATACGTTTTTATAGGAATGAATTTCTGGAGGCATAATGGGAGGTTGCTTATGTGCATACTCAGGATGTACATGTAGAGGGAGCGGTAGAACGCAATTAAGTGAGTGAGACATGGAGCGGAAAGGGAATTTAGAGAGAAGATCTGAGTGATGCTTGGCTTGGTTTCAAATGCACATGTAGTCCGATGGAACAATAGATCCAAAGCAAATTAACATTGTCTTCAAAACATGTCATTGTTTTGCAATCCACGTTCCACCAAATAGTTATACTGTCACGCCCTGGCCATTGTTTACTTTGTATGTTTCTATGTTTTGATTGGTCAGGGTGTGATCTGAGTGGGCATTCTATGTTGGATGTCTTGTTTGTCTATTTCTGTGTTTGGCCTGATATGGTTCTCAATCAGGGGCAGGTGTTAGTCATTGTCTCTGATTGGGAACCATATTTAGGTAGCCTGGGTTTCACTGTGTGTTTGTGGGTGATTGTTCCTGTCTCTGTGTTTTGCACCAGATAGGGCTGTTTTCGGACGTTTGTTATTTTATTGTGTATAGTTTCCTTATTAAATAAAATGAATCACAACTACGCTGCATTTTCGTCCGCTCCTCCTTCCCACAACGAAAGCCGTGACATATACAGTATTGAAAACAAATGTGTTCTTTGGTTATAGATCGAGTTTTGACGTCCGACATGGAGTTTTTTTTGTTTGAAGCACTATCACAGTGCCACCATGAAAATGTTTAAAACTTTTATGAGCGGCATACATATTTGGTGCAACGAGAGTAGAATTTGTATATTTGGTCGATATTACTTAACCAGCAAAGCAGAGCTTCAGTGCACACAACTCAAATGATATGCAACAACACATTGGACATGAAACAACAATACAAATGTAACAGCACAACAAAGTAGATAAACTATTTTTATTTTTTTGCAGTTGCCTTTTCATTTTAAACACCGAATACTGCTTTCTAACGGTCGTCACTAGTTCAAATCAAATCAAATTGATTTATATAGCCCTTCGTACATCAGCTGATATCTCAAAGTGCTGTACAGAAACCCAGCCTAAAACCCCAAACAGCAAGCAATGCAAGTGTAGAAGCACGGTGGCTAGGAAAAACTCCCTAGGAAGAAACCGAGAGAGGAACCAGGCTATGTGGGGTGGCCAGTCCTCTTCTGGCTGTGCCGGGTGGAGATTATAACAGAACATGGCCAAGATGCTCAAATATTCATAAATGACCAGCATGGTCGAATAATAATAAGGCAGAACAGTTGAAACTGGAGCAGCAGCAGCACGGCCAGGTAGACTGGGGACAGCAAGGGGTCATCATGTCAGGTAGTCCTGGGGCATGGTCCTAGGGCTCAGGTCCTCCGAGAGAGAGAAAGAGAGAATTAGAGAGAGCACACTTAAATTCACACAGGACACTGAATAGGACAGGAGAAGTACTCCAGATATAACAAACTGACCCTAGCCCCCGACATAAACTACTGCAGCATAAATACTGGAGGCTGAGACAGGAGGGGTCAGGAGACACTGTGGCCCCATCCGAGGACACCCCCGGACAGGGCCAAACAGTAAGGATATAACCCCACCCACTTTTCCAAAGCACAGCCCCCACACCACGAGAGGGATATCTTCAACCACCAACTTACCATCCTGAGACAAGGCTGAGTATAGCCCACAAAGATCTCCGCCACGGCACAACCCAAGGGGGGCGCCAACCCAGACAGGATGACCACATCAGTGAATCAACACACTCAGGTGACGCACCCCTTCCAGGGACGGTATGAGAGAGCCCCAGTAAGCCAGTGACTCAGCCCCTGTAATAGGGTTAGAGGCAGAGAATCCCAGTGGAAAGAGGGGAACCGGCCAGGCAGAGACAGCAAGGGCGGTTCGTTGCTCCAGAGCCTTTCCGTTCACCTTCCCACTCCTGGGCCAGACTACACTCAATCATATGGCCCACTGAAGAGATGAGTCTTCAGTAAAGACTTAAAGGTTGAGACTGAGTTTGCGTCTCTGACATGGGTAGGCAGACCGTTACATAAAAATGGAGCTCTATAGGAGAAAGCCCTGCCTCCAGCTGTTTGCTTAGAAATTCTAGGGACAATTAGGAGGCCTGTGTCTTGTGACCGTAGCGTACATGTAGGTATGTACGGCAGGACCAAATCAGAGAGATAGGTAGGAGCAAGCCCATGTAATGCTTTGTAGGTTAGCAGTAAAACCTTGAAATCAGCCCTTGCTTTGACAGGAAGCCAGTGTAGGGAGGCTAGCACTGGAGTAATATGATCAAATTTTTTGGTTCTAGTCAGGATTCTAGCAGCCGTATTTAGCACTAACTGAAGTTTATTTAGTGCTTTATCCGGGTAGCCGGAAAGTAGAGCATTGCAGTAGTCTAACCTAGAAGTGACAAAAGCATGGATTATTTTTACTGCATCATTTTTGGACAGAAAGTTTCTGATTTTTGCACTGTTACGTAGATGGAAAAAAGCTGTCCTTGAAATGGTCTTGATATGTTCTTCAAAAGAGAGATCAGGGTCCAGAGTAATTCCGATGTCCTTCACAGTTTTATTTGAGACGACTGTACAACCATTAAGATTAATTGTCAGATTCAACAGAAGATCTCTTTGTTTCTTGGGACCTAGAACAAGCATCTCTGTTTTGTCCGAGTTTAAAAGTAGAAAGTTTGCAGCCATCCACTTCCTTACGTCTGAAACACATGCTTCTAGCGAGGGCAATTTTGGGGCTTCACCAAGTTTTATTGAAAGGTACAGCTGTGTGTCATCCGCATAGCAGTGAAAGTTAACATTATGTTTTCGAATGACATCCCCAAGAGGTAAAATATATAGTGAAAACAATAGTGGTCCTAAAACGGAACCTTGAGGAACACCAAAATTTACAGTTGATTTGTCAGAGGACAAACCATTCACAGAGACAAACTGATATCTTTCCGACAGATAAGATCTAAACCAGGCCAGAACTTGTCCGTGTACACCAATTTGGGTTTCCAATCTCTCCAAAAGAATGTGGTGATCGATGGTATAAAAAGCAGCACTAAGGTCTAGGAGCACGAGGACAGATGCAGAGCCTCGGTCTGATGCCATTAAAAGGTTATTTACCACCTTCACAAGTGCAGTCTCAGTGCTATGATGGGGTCTAAAACCATACTGAAGCATTTCGTATACATTGTTTGTCTTCAGGAAGGCAGTGAGTTGCTGCGCAACAGCCTTTTCTAAAATTTTTGAGAGGAATGGAAGATTCGATATAGGCCGATTAGTTTTTTATATTTTCTGGGTCAAGGTTTGGCTTTTTCAAGAGAGGCTTTATTACTGCCACTTTTAGTGAGTTTGGAACACATCTGGTGGATAGAGAGCCGTTTATTATGTTCAACATAGGAGGGCCAAGCACAGGAATCAGCTCTTTCAGTAGTTTAGTTGGAATAGGGTCCAGTATGCAGCTTGAAAGTTTAGAGGCCATGATTATTTTAATCATTGTGTCAATAGATATAGTACTAAAATACTTGAGCATCTCTCTTGATCCTAGGTCCTGGCAGAGTTGTGCAGACTCAGGACAACTGAGCTTTGAAGGAATATGCAGATTTAAAGAGGAGTCCGTAATTTGCTTTCTAATAATCATGATCTTTTCCTCAAAGAAGTTCATGAATTTATCACTGCTGAAGTGAAAGCCATCCTCTCTTGGGGAATGCTGCTTTTTAGTTAGCTTTGCGACAGTATCAAAAAGGAGGAGACAGAGAGAATCTGGAAAGACATCAAGGAATCTTTGTGTTGTCTGTGAATTTATAGCACGACTTTTGATGTTCGTTGGTTGGGGTCTGAGCAGATTATTTGTTGCAATTGCAAACGTAATAAAATGGTGGTCCGATAGTCCAGGATTATGAGGAAAAACATTAAGATCCACAACATTTATTCCATGGGACATAACTAGGTCCAGAGTATGACTGTAATAGTGAGTGGGTCCAGAGACATGTTGGACAAAACCCACTGAGTCGGGATGCAGGGGGTATATGGTCACTAGTGTAGCCAGGAGGTGAGGCCTCATTTAACACAGTAAATTCATCAGGCTTAAGCCATGTTTCAGTCAGGCCAATCACATCAAGATTATCCTGTTGAAACTCTAGGGGCGCAATTTCATTTTTGGATGAAAAACGTTCCCGTTTAAACAAGATGTTTTGTCACAAAAAGATGCTCGACTATGCATATAATTGGTAGCTTTGGAAAGAAAACACTCTGACGTTTCCAGAACTGCAAATATATTTTCTGTGCGTGCCCTAGAACGTGAGCTTCAGGCAAAACCAAGATGAGACGGCATCCAGGAAATGAGCAGGATTTTTGAGGCTCTGTTTTCCATTGTCTCCTTATATGGCTGTGAATGCGAGAGGAGTAAGTCTGCCCTTTCTGTTGTTTCCCCAAGGTGTCTGCAGCATTGTGACGTATTTGTAGGCATATCATTGGAAGATTGACCATAAGAGACCACATTTACCAGGTGTCCGCCCGGTGTCCTGCGCCGAAATTGGTGCGCAAAAGTCAGCTGCAAGTATTTTTCCACAGAATTCAGAGAAGAATGCAGGCTTCCACAAACGATATATCAATGAAGAGATATGTGAAAAAACACCTTGAGGATTGATTCCAAACAACGTTTGCCATGTTTCGGTCGATATTATGGAGTTAATTCTGAAAAAGTTTGACGTTGTAGGTGACTGAATTTTCGGTTCGTTTCGGTAGCCAAATGTGATGTACAAAACGGAACGATTTCTCCTACACACAGACGCTTTCAGGAAAAACTGCGCATTTGGTATGTAACTGAGAGTCTCCTCATTGAAAACATCCGAAGCTCTTCAAAGGTAAATGATTTTATTTATTTGGTTATCTGTTTTTTGTTAAAATGTTGCGTGCTAAATGCTACTCAAAATGCTAAGCTAGCTTAGCATACTCTTACACAAATTAGTCAATTGCTATGGTTCAAAAGCATATTTTGAAAATCTGAGATGACAGTGTTGTTAAGAAAAGGCTAAGCTTGAGAGCAGGCGCATTATTTTCATTTTATTTGCGATTTTCAGAAATCGTTAACGTTGCGTTATGCTAATGAGCCTGAGGCTTTAGTCACGATCCCGGATCCGGGATGGGGAGTTTCAAGAGTTAAGATCAGTGATTAGTTCATTGACTATAATTACCTTTGAAGTAAGGGATCTAACATTAAGTAGCCCTATTTTGAGATGTGAGATATCATGATCTCTTTCAATAATGACAGGAATGGAGGTGGTCTTTATCCTAGTGAGATTGCTAAGGCGAACACCGCCATGTTTAGTTTTGCCCAACCTAGGTCGAGGCACAGACATGGTCTCAATGGTGATAGCTGAGCTGACTACACTGACTGTGCTAGTGGAAGACTCTACTATGCTGGCAGGCTGGCTAACAGCCTGCTGCCTGGCCTGCACCCTATTTCATTGTGGAGCTAGAGGAGTTAGAGCCCTGTCTATGTTGGTAGATAAGATGAGAGCAGCCTTCCCCCCTCTCGTTACAGCATTCACAAAGTGATAAACCCTGCCTATTTCAACAATTTCTCTCTTAAGATCTGAAAAAGAATAAAATCTTAAAATCTGATTTTAAACCTTACCCTAACCTCAACCCTAACCTTAACCACACTGCTAACCTTATGCCTAACCCTTACCTTAATTTTTGTTTTCATGAAAATTGACAAAAATAGTCAATTTTAGCTCTGTGGTTGTGGTAGCTAGTGGATAAATGTTGTAACTGCAGTGAACCAAAACAGTTGCACACCGGAGGGAAACAAAATCATTAATCTTGAGGCAACCGCGAAGGGGGTGTAAGATGCACTCCGTTAATTATTATGCAATATATAAAATGGACATGTCTATTTTCATACAGACTAGCTCAAAACATGACTAATCATTGAAAATGACAAATTACCCAATGGGACTCATGATCATTTTCTGGTAAGAAGGTGGTGATGCAGCTGCCTCTAGCTCCATTTCTGAGGCGCGTGTAGTGACTTATGGGGTACATGAGGCGCCTGTTGTGTGCACGGGGTACATGAGGCTATTGTTGTGTGTATGGGGTACATGAGGCGCATGTTGTGTGTATGGGGTACATGAGGCGCATGTTGTGTGTATGGGGTACATGAGGCGCATGTTGTGTGTATGGGGTACATGAGGCGCATGCTGTGTGTATGGGGTACATGAGGCGCATGTTGTGTGTATGGGGTACATGAGGCGCATGTTGTGTGTATGGGGTACATGAGGCGCATGTTGTGTGTATGGGGTACATGAGGGGCATGTTGTGTGTATGGGGTACATGAGGCTATTGTTGTGTGTATGGGGTACATGAGGCGCATGTTGTGTGTATGGGGTACATGAGGTGCAGATCTTTCAGATCTCTCCTCAAAGACTGAACAAACTGGTCATAGTCGACAACTTCTGGGTTCTCTATGACAGAGCCAAAGACTATGTCAACAAGCAGTCTTGGCGTCCTCCCAAACATTAGCAGGAAAGGGGCAAAGCCTGTGGTCTCGTGGATTGTACAATTGTATGCAAACGTGAGGGACTTCAGCGCCTGAGGCCATCTGTGCTTTGCTCTCGTTGGCAGGGCCCGGATCATGTTACCCAAAGTCCTATTCATCCTGTCACAGGACCCGTTCCCCATCGGATGGTACGGCGTGGTGTGAGACTTCTGAACGCCTGCAACACTCAACAGTTTGGCTATTAAAGAGCTCTCAAAGTTGGCTCCCTGGTCTGAGTGTATACGGCGAGGCATCCTGTAGACACAGAAAGTTGTTCCACAACTGATGAGCTACTGACTTAGCAGATTGGTTCGGACACAAGAAGGCATGAGCCAATTTGGTAAAGTGGTCAGTAACAACGAGCACATCCAAGGATTTGTTTGAAGAATCTTCTGCAGACCAGAAGTCTATGCACAATAGTTCAAGAGGCTCAGTTGTTATTATGCTCTCAAGAGGAGCTCTTGCTTCCGGATCAGGAGTCTTGCTCACCACGCATCTTCTGCAGCACTTCACATAAGCTTTTACCTCCCTCTCCAGGCCATGCCAGAAGAACCTCTGTCTTGTCAGGTAGACTGTTCTCTGTTGGCCAGCTTCATCATGGACACCCTTCAACACCATTGCTTTCATGGAGGCTGGAACCACATACAGATACATTTTCCTCTTTGTAACCACATTCTTCGAAACACGATACAGTACACCCATCTTCATGGTCAACTTGTCCCAACTTCTGAGAAGACACAAAACCTCAACACTCTCATGGGCACGCTCTCTCCGGGATGGTCTTCTCCCCCTCTCCACAAAGAAGATTCTTTGCTGATCACGTTGTCATCACACTGCTTACTCATCAGTAGGTTGTGTGGCAGAACATCGACATCGGTCTGCTCTGATGGGATAACAGCCTGTGGGAGCTGTGGCAACAGCAGTGCATGTGAGCCCACTTCACCCACCCAGCACCTGTGTGAATGAAGAACAACTTCATGTCTCGATAAAGCACCAGATGAGGGGTCAACAGTAGCCTGACAGCTAATGACCACTTCGTTGGGGTCAGAGGCTTTGTCAAAGGGGTGGCTGGACCAGCGAAACACATCTTGCACTCTGTCTGTGCGCACAGCGTCGGCTTCAGCTAGTAAGGTCTCGTACGGGACCCTTGTCAGGCGATGGAGTGCACTAGGTCGTACGAAGGGCTCTCTGCTCAAAGCATCTGCAACAACATTTATTTTTCCAGGGATGTACTTGATGTCAAACTCGTACGGTGCCAGCTTGGCAACCCATCTCTGTTCACAAGCATCAAGCTTTGCTTTGGTCAGAATGTATGTCAAGGGATTATTATCTGTCCATACCGTGAACTGCTGTCCCCGTAGCCAGTGGTGAAACTTGTCACAGATAGCCCATTTCATGGCAAAGAACTCGAGCCTGTGCGCAGGATACCTCGACTGTGCATAACTGAGGGACTTGCTCGCGAAGGCTATAGGTCTCGCTGTAGCTCCCGGTTCCTGCACCTGAGATAGCACAGCACCTAAGCCATTGCTGGATGCATCCATCGAGAGTAGAAAGGGCTTTTCGAAGTTGGGGTGGGCCAACAAAACCTGGTCCAGTAAGGCTTGCTTTAGCTGGAATAAGGCCTGTCTGCATTCTGTTGTCCAGTCGGCAGCCGTCAACTTCCTGACAGGTGAGCTTCGCTTCTTTTTCCAGCGTGGAGCCTTGTGTCCAGTAGTCATTCCAAAGAGAGGCTTTGCAATGGTCGAGCAACCTTCAATGAACTGTTGATAATACACCACCATCCCAAGGAATGACCTCAATTTCTTCTGAGATGGAATGTCAGTGCCATCTTTCATCAGATCAGCTTCTGTTACTCCTGTAATGGCCCTCACCTTCTCAGGGTCTGTAGCGACACCATCCGCACTAATGATATGCCCCAGAAACTTCACAGACCTCTGCAGAAAGTTACACTTTTTAGGCGCCAACTTTGTGAGCCTTGAGACGCTCAAAAACCATTTCCAGGCGCTGTATAGCCAGATCTTCAGTGGATGCATAGACCAAGACATCGTCAAGGTAACACAGCAGGCTAAGAAAGTTCTGATCCCCAAAGATGTTTAGCATCATCCTCATAAAGGTTGCAGGACTATTACATAACCCCTGTGGCATTCGATTGTATTCATACAATCCAAATGGCAACGTAAAAGCTGTGAATCTCCGGTCATCCTCATGCACTTCCACATTGTAGTAGCCAGGGGTAAGGTCCATTGTCGAGAAAAAGGCATTTCCACCTAACGCAGCCAGCGCGTCAGCCTGGTGAGGGAGTGCGTGGGCGTCTTCGATGGTGCGAGCATTGAGCGAAACGAAAATCAGTACATAGTCTCAGGTCTCCAGACTTCTTCCATACAAGGACAAGGGGAGAGGCGAACTCACTACTAGACTTCCTTATGATATCACGTTCTTCCATCTCATTCAATGCTTGTTTGAGCTTCTCATAATTATTTGGTGAAAGGCGTTGGTAGGGCATCCGAAAGGGTTTCTCATCACTCAGTTGAATGCGGTGAAGACATCCGGAAGCTTTTCCACAATCCAACTTGTGCCTGGAAAAAATAGACTGGTACTCAGCTATGAGCTGGATGAGTTTCTTCTTACCAGCAGGAGACGCTTGACAGGAGGAGACATCAATATCAGTCAAACCTAAGTCACGTAAGACCTCAGGATCGCTTGAACTGTCAGGTCCGTCAGTATCGTGAAGTTGGCTGGAACTGTCAGTCAGTTTCAAGTCATCTTGGCAGTCAGTGAGTATATCAGCCGTTCTCTGCACTTGCTGCTGTAAAGCTGCTGATGAATCATCATTCACACACGAACAGTCAAAGTCCTCTCGAACCATGCAAGGAAAGACATCGGCAAGAGTGGCATTTCATCTCAATGTCACTGTCTTCTGAGAAGGGTTTATCACTCTAACAGGGAGCCATCCATCCCCCCGCAATAGAGCTACTGTCCTCCCTACCAGTATTGACCTTGGTGTTGACCTTGAACTGCTGGGCTCAATGACAACAGCACTGCCAGCTGATAGGTTCTGAGTGTTTCGTAGTCTGCCCCAGACTAAGTGCTCCTGCATAGGCTCTAGAGTCACAGCCCCTTTTAGTCTCACAGTTCCAACTTTGTCAGGTACTTCACTGTCTCTCCATCTCTCCACATTAGCCATCATATCGATTAGCTTGCTCTCCTCACCCCCGTACACACAGGAGTATAAACCCTCTTCCAGAGATCTCCATCCGTCTTCAGGTGGCGAATCAAGTGCTTTAGGAGATTGCTGCCCAAGATGAGGTCATCACTCTGGCCTTCAACCACCAGTTAGGCACAGCAACTCTACATCCGTACACCTCCATCTCCAGCTCACAGACTCCCAAAGGCCTCGTCTTCAACCCACCACAACCAACCAAGACTACCTCTGTAGGACTCAATGATGGACTTTTCAACACTCCTGCATGCAACAGTTCAGGTAAGACCCTAGAGCTGAAGGTACAAGCCATGGATCCACTGTCAAGCATAGCTCTCACTTCTACTTCTCCTCCTATTAACACCTTGGCATAGAATAAATCATCATACGGGGAAAGTCTCTGTGTGTTCTGCATTATGATACTCTTCTCAGTCTCCATTTCGTCACAAACACTTTTATATACAGACTCCAAATCAACAGCTCTCACTGATGGGGACTCTACAAAAGGCCCAACACTCTCCCCTTCTACATGCAGGCCTACTAGTTTTCCGGGAGCTGAGCAGTGATTACTGTAGGGACTCCACCAGCTGTGCTCAGAGCTGCGGCCTTGGGGCACTGAGAGCGCGCGTGGCCAGCGACATGACAAAGAAAGCAGAGGTGATTGGCCCTGCAGTGAAAGTAAGTATCATGTCCAGCATCCCCGCACACGTTACATGGCCCATTAGACTTCACTTTGCTCCTATTCCCTTTTGGGAACTTATGGTCAGACTGTTGTGGCCTCTGCTCCAGCACACGCTCCAGCATCGCAAGGATACGTACCATCGGCTCAGCTGAGCCCTGAATAGTCTGGGCTGGGTAAGGCAATGTATTGGGTATTTCCATGTGGGGCCTCACAGCAGGCATGGTGATCGGCATGACAGCACCAACTTCCTGCTTCATTGTTGCGATGGCTGGGGTCAACTTACATAAGTGAGAGTACCTCCACTCCCTCCTGTATTCATCCAGCCTCTCATGAACATCTGCAGCAGTCCACTGCTGTAAAGGCTTGCACTTAAAGATAAGCGACAGTTCAGCATTAGGGCAATGTCTGATAAACATGACTGTGAGCTCACGAGATGGGTCTTCAACACTTTTTTCCTGTCTCTTTAGACAATCTTCAGCAACCTCCATAGCAACCTCCCTGTTTAGTCTGAGCCAATATTCAAATGGTTGTTCATCAGTCAGAGGTAATGTGGCATAAAAGTCAGCAAGGGGCTTGAAAAAACAGTGTCACTAAAATGTTGTTACAGTATGTCAAAGATGGGACTCGGGCCTTTAGATAAATCAATGGAGGGATTGCTGCGTATGCCAACTTTAACAACATCGCGGGCCCTTCCCATAAGCCTGCCCATAACCTCAACTGCTTGGTCCATCACAGACACGCCCCTCTTACGCATGTAAACCATGACCATATCCTCCCACTCATGCACTGTGCACTTTTCCGAGCCATCCCCCCGAAAGTACACCGGTTCCCTGATATCAGACTTCAATACCAGGTTCAGGCCTGACACATCCATAACCCTCGAGCTGCATACACTCCCCATAACATTGTCCCCAACATGTCCAACACATGCCTTTGACTCCAAACAGGAGGCAATGTTCTCCCCAATGGAATGACCAATCTGCTGTACTATGTCTGCTATGAAATCCATGGAGACCTCCCCACTCCCTGTATTTGGCAAAACTCTTTCATAAACATCCTTGGGCGTGTCCATGGGTAACCTATCATCAAAACCCTCCTGTTTGGGCATAGGTGTAGAAGTAACTGGAATTTTGTCTGAACCCCTACCAACAGATGGTGACAGATTAAATGACAGGAAACCCCTACCTCTCCCAACACCTTCCATTTTAACATACATACACACATACATACATACATACATACATACATACATACATACATACATACATACATACATACATACATACATGCATGCATACATACATACATACATACATACATACATACATACATACATACATACATACATACATTACATACATTACATACATACATACATACATACATACATACATACATACATACATACATACATACATACATACATACATACATTACATACATACATTACATACATACATTACATACATTACATACATTACATACATACATACATACATACATACATACATACATACATACATACATTACATACATACATTACATACATGCATTACATACATACATACATACATACATACATACATACATACATACATACATACATACATACATACATACATACATACATACATACATACACACACATATATATATATATTTTTTTTTTCTTTAACCTCACGTCAAAATCTAACCTATATCTAGTACACTGGTAAAACTCACCCTACTTATATCAGATATACATCAGAATTGCAAATAAACAAGTAACACAAAAGTTATCCTTTATCTGTGAAGAGTCTCAGCCAGAGAAATCATCAATTGCGATAATAAAACGTTCTAATGGCGCCATCTTGTGGCGAAATGCGATATCGCCATGAACTGCACCAGCAACGTCATATCTGATTCTTCAACAGCAACCACGGCGAAGTTCTGAGATGGAAATCCAGCGAAGGATGATCCGATCCAGAAGAACGG
Organism: Oncorhynchus masou masou; assembly: GCF_036934945.1. Lineage (NCBI taxonomy): Eukaryota > Metazoa > Chordata > Actinopteri > Salmoniformes > Salmonidae > Oncorhynchus > Oncorhynchus masou. The sequence continues at coordinate 129,349 of NW_027002638.1, read as the reverse complement.
TCACGGCACCACTGTAACAGTACTCTTCTTGCGTTGTGTACAATCAGTCATCGACACGGAACTCCAATATGTAGCACCAGTCATGTAGCTTTATTCTGATAGGAATGACACAGAAATTGCACGTCATGCAATGCACGTCTCACCATCCAACTCTGCACTCATGCACTGTACAAAATATATGAACCCCCCCCCCACCAGACACAGTAAGTTGCTAGCTGGTACTGGCGGGAATTCTTTACAACAAAATGCACAACAAATATTCTCCAAAAACCGCTGCATCTTATGTGTGATGTTCGAATAACATTTACAAACAATTTGATATAAATTGTACATTTAAATCATCGCTTGAGAGTATAAAAATCACTTTTGATGTACAGTGCTTGGCAACCAACAACTTACCGCTGGTTTGGTGCTTGTTCACTGGGAAGATTCTAACTGGAACATCCCCCCTCGTAAGCAAGCTACGCAAACCAGCCAATAAGATGCCATGTTGAGTAGGTGAAGGCAAGACAAACTCAAACCAAAAACCCATTGGCTTAACAATAAAGTGGCAAGGGGAATCACCAATATAACCCTGTTACATATGGGGTACATGAGGTGCATGTTGTGTGTATGTATTATTATTATTATTATATTTATTATGGGGTACATGAGGCGCATGTTGTGTGCATGGGGTACATGAGGCACATGTTGTGTGCATGGGGTAAATGAGGCGCATGTTGTGTGTATGGGGTACATGAGGCTATTGTTGTGTGTATGGGGTACATGAGGCGATTGTTGTGTGTATGGGGTACATGAGGCGCATGTTGTGTGTATGGGGTACATGAGGCGCATGTTGTGTGTATGGGGTACAGTACAGAGATGGGGTTGTTCTTAAAAAGCATATTGGACACAGTGAGTCAATGCAATTTATTATTTATTTATTTATTTTTTAAGTAAATGTTTTCCCCTGAACTAAGCTTGCCAAAACAAAGGGGTTGAATACTTATGTAACATTTGTCTAAGAAGTTTCATTTTTAAATGTTTTCAGTTTATTCTTTTTTTTATCACTTTGACATAATAAGGTATTTTGTGTCGATCAGTCAAAATCACTATTAAATCAGACTTATTCCTGTTTGTAACACTGAAGAAAATGGGAAATAGTCAGAGGGGTGTGAATAATTATTATAGGCACTGTAATGAAACTGCACCTCGAGAGACTGTTGAAGCCACCATTTGTCAGAGTCCCACAACTACTTACTGGTTCTCAACCTAGTTTTATTTTTATTGTAAAACAAATGTGTTGTTAGTTTTAATAATTGAATAGTGCCTTATTTAAGTTTGTTACAGTTGTTGAATTTACATGCATATCTCTTTTTATGTTAACGGAATACAAGATAGCTGGAAGGGAGGAGTTGTTACGTGTGATATAGTGTGATACTGGTATATAGAATTTATCCTAGGCACTACTTTGTTGTTACTGTGGAACCTAGAGCATTGATACTAATCGAGTACTGCGCCTGCTCATGAATGTTCTGTGCTTGAACTTGAGTTTGATCATAAACTAAAGTTAACATTACCTCGGTTTCAAGTAGGATTACTACTGTTTGTGTAGTAGAAAGAACACAACACCTAATTCCAATATATAAAAAAAACTGTAATAGAGAATAATGTACAATATGGCTAGGTTTGCTGAGCTTGTGTAACTCCACATTGACTGATTTCAAATATGTTTACAAGGTGACTCTGCCATTGGAGAGGGGATCACCAGGGATGTCCTGTCCACTGTCATGGAAAATCTTCAAAATAGATTCCTACTTGATGAAAAGAAAGGCATTTTTAATACATTGATTTACAGACTTGTAGATTATGTGAAACAGTTTTTATTCTCAGAGGTGGAGACCTTGCTCTTTGAGGTCAGGCAGGATCATCTTGTTCCTTCCACACCTCAGGCACTTTTGGGAAAGTCATTTTTTTGTTGTTGTAGTAGCTGGGGGCCTGATTGGACACTGTTTTTACAATGGTGGCCCACACCTTGCAGGACTAAGCCCTGCTATCATACATGTACTGCTTGGCGGAGAACCAGAGACAGCACCGATAACCCTATCTGACTGCGTGGACCATGATGTTAGGGACGTCATCCAGTCGGTTCGGATAAACATGTTTATCTTTTGTATATTTATTTGGGTAAGAAAATGTACATTCAACTCTTATGAAATGAACTTTTTGTGTGTTGACCTTGTGACAAACCTGGTTAGTATTTGAATCTATTTGCTCAACTACAGTGTAAATAATTGTCTGTTTTCATTGTCCACTGTCTTTGTCATTGATCAGTTGGAAGGAGCCAAGGAACTTTCAATGGACAAGATATCGCGAGTTCTCTCTGTGACCCTGACCTGGGACCTGCCAGGCTTCATGTAAGAGTCCAAACATTTTAATGAAGAAAAGTATAGTCTAGTGTGAAAGAGTCAGGGAGTGAAAAAGGAGAGGCCCATTTATATGTATTAGTGCGCCCTACCAAGGTGACTGGCTTCAGTTGGTCTTGACTCGTTTTGGAGCACCTGATCCTGTTTGAGGCCCCTGGTCACATTCCATCCCCACGCTGTGATGTGATCTCGTTCTGTGGCCTGGCTCAAATTGAAATCCCAAGTTGCTCCAGGGGCCGTCGCCTCTGTGTTCTGGGGGTCTGGAGAGCTGGCTGTGTCGGCAAGCCTTTCCTCACTGTGCAGTGTTCGCCCCAGATTATTATAACATAGATAGCACTGAGGAATAAAAGGACGACAATGGTCATTACAGTGTGTGATGATCGTGGTGAGGGTGGTATTTTCAGTTTGCTTGTCTCAGGAGGGGCATGATTGATAGACGTACATCACCAGAAATGAATTTAATGTGTTTTTTTTTTGAACAGTCATGAAGAATACATTCAGCTTAAATTGAAGTGACACTTTTCGTTATACTCTTTAATTGAACTGCTCAGACAGTCTGCTCACTAGTGTAAAGACAGCAGCATGTCTTATTATTGACCGTTTCTCGCTGCAGTTTTACTGAGACAGTCAATGAGGACAGGGCAACCTGTACACATTCGAATTAAAGAATAGATTTGAGCAGTTATTGAACACCCTTTCTAAAGGCTCCACAAGTAAACATCAGTCATGTTTGTTTACCAGGCTTCCTCCTTTCAGCTAGGTAAGCAAACACTCTCAAATATCTGGCTATCTCTTGCATGTGTGTAACCATATTGTAGTGTCTGTGTCATAGCAACCAGGCATGTGAAGTCGATCTTCGTACTCTGATACCGATCAACCAATGGGATTACGGTCACAGTGACATAGTTTGAATGACAGCCTCGTCATTTGCATAGTAACGAAGAAATACAGAAATAAATCAAACTTGACATAAATAAATAAATAGGGAAATAAAATAAATACAGGAATAAATGGTGAAAAAGTACTCATTTATATGAAATTGTGTTTATGTATTGATTGATGTCCGTGTACATTCATTTATTTTTACATTTACGTGCATATATATTTATTTATTCATTTATGTATTCATTTATTTTTGATTTTGGCCGTCTTGGTCCTCCATCCATCTATTGGACACATACTGGCCAATAAATGAACTAGCTACACTATCACAGATCTAATTAAAATGCAGTTGTTTATTCTATTATTATACGTCATAAAGAGTAATATATGCAGCATAATAGTTTTGACAACATACTTAAGCAGATTCATTATATGGTCAGTACTACAGAATCATTGGAGATTGAGCTTCACAGTCCTTGACTTAAGTCACGAGTCTGAAATAAATAATTAACTAAAAATTATTTCCATGTGCATAGACGATTGATATTATTGATTGTCTCTTTAAATAATGTAAACAACAAGTAGATTTTTTTTTAAACAGCTAGCTGAAAGGCCTACACGCTCCCGAGAACGAAGAAGCTAACATTGCGTTACAATACAAATGTTGGCCAGGGCAAATAAAGATCACTACCAGTATACAAGATAATAAAGCAATACACAACTGATTAAAATAATATAATATTACAGAATTATGCTGGCCGAAATAGAGAAAATACTTGATTATTGGTCATTTATTGTCCAACAATTTACCTGGCTTTCACTTTTTTTTTAAAGCAGCTATGTATATTTGTACTAATAGCACAAACTATTAGATTAGCATCTAGTTCAGAGACTCAGAAGGGGCGTGAAATTGATGGAGATCAATGCGCCATGAGTTTGTGCTATTAGTAGGCCTATATAAAAACGTTGTGCTAGTTTGTACATAGAGTACATCATTAATGAGAGACTGGGTTGCTTATCCAGTCGTCTTGTCTCCTGTTCTCCTCCGGGAAGTAGTCGCAGAACTTTCTCTGCAGCTTGACAATATGCTGTTCAACGTTTTGTTTTCAGTGTGTCGCTGTGCACTTTGTTGATCAGATTCTTAATCTTGAAATCAGCATTGGGAAACATGTAAATTCTCCCGTTTGAAACATGATTTGCCCAAACGGTAAGCGTCATCTTGAAGGCATCCACTTTGTCCCCTGTTCAAATTGATTGTGCTCCTCCCTTGCATTGGCACATTGAGAGAATTCAGATGATCAAAAATATCTGCCAGGTAGGCAACTTGCACGAGCCATTCCTCACAAACCTTTTTTGATACAGTTGACACACTTGATCACATCCTGGAGAGTGGCGTGGAGCTCAGGCACCATGTCCTACGGTGCCAACGTGTTGGAAGCAGTGGTTTCACGTCTCAATCGGTGCTCTGTCCAGGATCCGCTTCTTTTTTGTATTTATTTGACCTTTATTTAACTAGGCAAGTCCGTTAAGAACAAATTCTTATTTACATTGACGGCCTAGGAGCTGCCTTGTTCAGGGACAGAACGACAGATTTTGACATTGTCAGCTCGGGGATTCGATCTTGGCCCAAAACTCTAACCCTAGGCATTTCACCACTGCAGACGCATTGCACCTGTAAAGTCAGCAACAATAAGCAGTGCAGCGTTATCCTTTCAAAATAAACGTTTTGGTGCGGTGTTACCTTTTCATGTTTTTTATTTTTTTATTTTTGATTCTTGCACAGTCCTGCGACCCTTTACATTCCGATCCCAGTTGATAATCCCTGATCTAACATGTAATTATATACTGTCTATTCACTGGTATTAAGGGGCCTGGGGGGAACCAGGAAAAACAACCCCAGACCATTATTCTTCCTAAACCAAACTTTACAGTTGGCACTAGCATTGGGACAGGTAGAGTTCTCCTGGCATCCACAGAAGCCAGCTTCGCCCGTCGAACTGCCAGATAGTGAAGCGTAATTCATCACTCTAGAAGACATGTTTCAACCAGTAGCGTGCCGTGGTTCTGGGGCCTGGGCCTTCAGTGAAGTCCTACACAGTCCCACCCGAATTAATCCACCTCTTATTACCATCATTATGATGCCATGGCTCTAGACACTATACATTTAGACAGAAACGCAGTATAACCAGGTATTGCATCACCTTGAAATTGACATTTTTATTCAGAGAAATGCAGGGGAAGAGTACAATACCTTTTCATTGTGCAGCTTCGATGCCCTGCGCGCTTGTTTGTTGAGCTGTAGATCCACTCGGGTGTCCCCAAAAGTTTTCAAAAGCACCATTGCTTGTAAGTGCCCAGCCGTACTTTGATGTCTCGTTGCTGCCTTGGTTAGACAACTCAGGTTTGCAAAGCCAGTGTGGCTCCAAACACCAAATCGATCACTTGCAAATAATAGACATTTCCAGCAGTACAGTTTGCAGTGCTTCTCGGAGCCTGTCTTTGTAGCGTCGGCTTTGTAGCGTCGGCGTCTACCTCTCCTGACAATGTTTAACTTTTCTTGAAAGGTTTGTCTTGAGAATGGCGTTATAATTATATCCTCGACCAAATCGATATCTTCTCCTTCCGCCATTGTGGGTTGAAAAAACAGTTTAGTAGTACGCAAATTAATTTGTTGATCAATCGTTGATCAATTTCAGTTTCCTAGTTGGTAATCCAATCTAAAGATGTGCAGGCACTACGCCTGCTAGCTGGCTCCTATGTAACACTGGAGCCAGCCAGCAGGCGTACAATAGCCAACTCTAAAGCTAATTGGTTGACACTAAATTTTGATTTCCATTCACTTTAAGCTACAAGCGCCTGCACTGTTGATTCTGAAGGCCTGGGGGCAGATTTTAGACCCCTGGCAACACATGATGGCTGAATATGTTTGGATAAAATATCTAACATAAAGACCAGCCCTCCAAATATCAACCTGGGGCAGGAAGCAGTGCAACCAAGAGGAACGCTATGAAATGAAGAGTGTAACTCTTACTCTGGGGAATAATTTAATACATATTTGTGGGAAAATATATTTAAAACATATATATATTCTGATGATGTTTAGGCCAGCAGAGAAGGCCTTGCTGGCCCTGACGGCCCACCACTGGTTTCAACTGCTCCAGAGTCCAATGGCGGCAAGCTTTACACCACTCCAGCCGACGCTTGGCATTGCGATCTTAGGCTTGTGTACGGCTGCTCGGTCATGGAAACCCATTTCATGAAGCTCCCAACGAACAGTTCTTGTGCTGACATTGCTTCCAGAGGCAGTTTGGAACTCGGTAGTGAGTGTTACAGACGATTTTTACGTGATTCAGCCCTCGGTAGTCCTGTTCTGTGAGCTTGTGTGGCCTACCACTTCGCAGCTGAGCCGTTGTTGCTCCTAGACGTTTCCACTTTTTTTGCAGTATTAATTTAGTGCCTTGCTGCAAACACAATGCATGTTTTGGTATATTTTTATTTTGTACAGCCTTCCTTCTTTTTGCTATGTCAATTAGGTTAGTATTGTGGAGTAACTACAATGTCGTTCGATCCATCCTTAGTTTTCTCTTATCACAGCTATTAAACTCTAAGTGCTTTAAAGTCACCATTGGCCTCACGGTGAAATCCCTGAGCGGTTTCCTTCCTCACTGGCAACTGAGTTAAGAAGGATGCCTGTATGTTTGTAGTGACTGGGTGTATTGAAACACTATCCGAAGGGATATTTAATGTCTGTTTTTTTTACCCATCTACCAACAGGTGCCCTTCTTTGCGAGGTGATCTTTGTGGTTGAATCTGTGTTTGAAATGTACTGCTCGATGACAAAATCATAAAAAAATAATGTTAAACACTCTTACTGCACACAGAGTGAGCCCATGCAACTTATTCTGTAACTTTTTATGAAATGTTTTACTCCTGAACTTCTTTAGGCTTGCTATACCAAAGGGTTTGAATACTTATTGACTCAAGACATTTCAGCTTTTCATTAAAAAAAGAAATTCAATCTCCCCCCAAAAATCCACATTTGACATTATGGGTTATTAGGCGTAGGCCAGTGACAAAATCAAAATGTTATATTTTTTAAAATTCAGGTTGTAACACAACAAAAGGTGGAAAAGTCACACAAGGGCTGTGAATACTTTATGAAGGCACTGTATATGGTGTCTGTAGATTTGTATTGAACTTTTAATTTAAGCAATAAGGCCCAAGGGTGTGTGGCTATGGCCAATATACAACGGTTAAGGGCTGTTCTTAGGCACTAAGCAAAACAGAGGTGACTTATTGGTGTTATAAACTGGTTACTAATGTAATTAGAACAATAAAAATACATGTTCTGTCATACCTGTGGTATACGGTGTCATGTACCATGGCTGTCAGCCAATCAGCATTTAGGGCTCGAACCACGCAGTTTATAATATATATTATAGACTGGCATTGATATAATCAAAATCAATCATGTGAAGCAAGTTCAGACAGGTAACCAGAGTGTTCGCATCAGCTGATATTGCACCAATTAGTTTCATCACTACCCTAATATGGCAGTCTATTTAGTTGGCCAGGTTCTACACACACATTCTCTGATGGCTGCCATGCGCAAACTATGTGCCAGTTTCTTGGTGACATGCTGTTGCTGTAATATGCGTTACTCATCAGGGTATATGATAAACAGAGTAGTAGCAGTGTGTATGATTGTATGTGAGTAAGTATAAATGTGTGTGTGTGTGTGTGTTTGTGTTTGAGTGTCAGTGTGCGTGAGTGTGTGTAGAGTCCTGTGAGTGTTCATAGAGGCAGTCCCAAAATGTTATGCAAGGGTCAACTCAGATAGTCTGTGTAGCCATCTTGTTAGCTATTTAGCAGTCTTATGGCTTGGGGATAGAAGCTATTCAGGAGGCTGTTGGTGTCAGACTTCATGCATCGGTACCGCTTGCTGTGCGTAAGTAGAGATGGTTTGGGTGGCTAATTTTCCTGATATAGACGTCCTGGATGGCAGGGAGCTCATCCCCAGTGATGTACTAGGCTGTTCGCAGCACCCTCTGTAGCGCCATGCCATCTAGGGCGGTGCTGTTGGCATACCAAGCAGTGATGCAGCCAGTCAAGATGCTCTCAGTGGTGCAGCTGTAGAACTTTTGTTGAGTGTTTGAGGGCCCATGCCAAACCTTATCAAACTCCAGAGGGGGATGAGGCGCTGTCGGGCCTCCTTTACGACTGTGTGTGTGGACCATTATAAATCCTTAGTGACTTTGAAGTCCCCCTGCCCTCCGTTTCCTGTAGTCCACGATCAGCTCCTTGGTCTTACTGATGCTGAGGGAGATGTTGTTGTCCTGGCACCACACTGCCAGGTCTCTGACTTCCTCCCTATAGGCTGTACCATCGTTGCCGGTGATAAGCCTACAAACGTTGTATCGCCAGCAAACTTGATGATGGTGTTGGAGTCATGCTGGGCCACACAGTCATGGGTGAAGAAAGAGTTCAGAAGGGGAATAAGCACACACTCCTGGGGGCCCCTGTGTTGAGGGTCAGTTTGTCTGGTAGAGAGGCATTGTTTGGCAGATCATTGCTGGGTCTTCCTTTGTAAACCGTAATGGACTGTATTGTAGCCCCTGCCAAATGCGGCTGGCATCAGAACATGTGTAATATGATTCCAACTTTTCCTTGTTGATGACTCAGTGGAGGTCATAGCAGGACTTCTTGTACTTGTTCATGTCCTCAGCCGTAGCCTCAGGATTGCCTGCAATAGCACAGTGTGCGGTAGTCCTCTCCTTTAGCTTAGCACCAACCTTGTTGTTAATCCAGGGCTTTTGATTGGGGAAGCAGCAAACCTTCACTGTGGGCCAAGTCACCGATGCCTTTTCTAATGAAGCCAGTGACCGAGGTGATTAGCTCGTCGATGTAATCAGCGGAGTCTCTGAACATATTCAACGTTATCACGTTTTGGTTGAAATGACATGGAAACCACATTGATTCAAGCAGTTTTTGCCCAGTGGGCAGCCACCTGTTTGGCTCTGCTTTTGTTTCAGTCAGGGGAATTGGCATAACTATATAGCACTCACTGCCTGTAGTGCTCCCTAGTGGTGCAGTGGTCTAAGGCACTGCATCTCAGTGCTAGAGGCCTCACTACAGACCCTAGGTCCTGGGCTGTATCACAACCGGCCATGATCGGGAGTCCCATAGGGCAGTGCACAATTGGCCCAGCGGGTCCAGGTTAGGGGGTCACTCATATGAGAACACCACTGGGGGGGGGGGAACACTCAACAGGTGTTCTTGCCAGAGCTCTCAATGGTTATTAAAGTCAACTCAGTGGTTGCCTAGCGGTCTTTGATTCAGACCATTGTGAAAAATATATCCTAATAGTTCATTTATTTTATTGAAGTTTTTAGTATACATTTTTCCAAAAGTGAAGCCGCTCCTAATACCCCAGACCAAAACAATTTCAATAAACAACCCCCCATCCTGTTTGTTCCCAATCAAACCATTTAATGTGACACAAAGAATAAACAAACAACAATAGTAACGACAAAAACAAGCAAACAAGACACACATTCAGCAGGTCCTTGTTGGGACAGGTTGACACGACAGGAGCGAAAATGGAGACAGGACACCATTTAATAACAAATTGAACATTTGGATTTGGGGGAAGTCACCTATGGTGAAAATATTGTTGCAGGGGATAAATCTTTTTTTAAACCTGATTAGATACAAAAGTAAATAAATAAAATAATAATACAATAAATATATTTGCTAAAAAATAAATAGTAATAGCAACTTGAGTGATAGAGGAAACATTAGGGAGAGTTCTGCTCAGTGGTATCTGCAAGGACTTGAGGAGTTGAGGGGTCCAGTTTTCGATGAAGGATTTCATTTAGTCTTTTTCATTTAGTCTTTGGTGGATGCTGTAATTCTTTCCATTGTAATGTGGTCAGTGAGAAGATTGAGCCATTGACAAACAGACAGCTGGTATCTCTTTTTCCAGTTGAGTAATCATGTTTTCTTGGCGATATTTAAAGCGATTTAAAATAGACCGATGATGTTTGGGTGGAAGGTCTGGCGATCCAAAAGGGTAGACAGTTTGTGTGTGTAATGGCCGTTGTTGGTGGAAGAAGAGGAGGAGGACCAATGCGCAGCGTGGTAAGTGTCCATATTGATCATTTATTATCATGCGAACACTAAACAAAATAACAAAGGCGAATGAACAGAACAAAACAGTCCTGCCTGGTGTAGACAGGAAACAATCACCCAGGAAACACAAGTGGGAAAAGGCTACCTAAGTATGATTCTCAATCAGAGACAACTAACGACACCTGCCTCTGATTGAGAACCATACCAGGCCAAACGCAAAACACCACATAGAAAAAGGAACATAGACAACCCACCCAACTCACGCCCTGACCATACTAAAACAAAGACATAACAAAAGACCTAAAGGTCAGAACGTGACAGTATTGTTTCTTTCCAGAATTGTAGGGTGGGTTGACAGAGCCATGTGGTGTGAAAGTTGTTGTTTGGAGTGGTGTTCATTCATTTTGATGCATTAATCTGCTGTTTCTCAATCCTGGTCTTAGGGACCCAAAGGGTTTTTGCCCTAGCACTAACATGCTTGATTCAACTCATCAAACCTTTAGTTGGGAAACACTACATATATCTAACATTCTAGTTCACATGACTTTCAAATCCAATGTAGAGAAAATGTGCACATTTTTTGCTAATTATTTGTGCTCCTTGCAAGTGTCTTGTGCCATCACTGTGTGTGCTTGAAATAACATGACTACAATCTTGTGTTCTTGACCACTTTTAAAATAAGTATGTAGGATATCTGGTGTCAACCCCAATCATGTAATGTATTCACACACACACACACACACACACACACACACGCACACACACGCACACACACACACACAGACACACACACACACACAGAGTTTCCTGTCATAATAACATCTTACAAAACACATACTTACTTCTCAGTTTGGTAACACATTTATTTGTCAAAAAGTAGAGTTGCTGATTTCTACCATACAAAAAAGCATTAGCAGTAAGAACACCCCATTTCATGGATCTGTGATTGAATCTCTTGAATTTAAATCTGTACACATAATGTAGTTTAATCTGTGATTAATAAAGGGTGTTAAGATACAAGAGGTTCCCTGGTGGCGTTACTTTTTGGGGTTATGATCCACCCCGTCCTCATCCACCCAGATCTCTCCGGTCTTGGCGAACTTGACCTCTTTATCGACAGTGAGGATGTAGGACTTGGGCTGACCCTGTGCATACTCTGCCAGGAGGTTGTTCAGCCCATTCAGTGGGGATTCCTTAGGGCAACTATGTGAATTGTCACTTTCTACTTGGAAGCCAGTGACATAGAGGTTATGTGGGAGAATGCTCTTCTTAAAGGTGCCTTCCAGAATGAGGATGGAGTCGCCCTTCTTGAGATGACTCCCCTCGATGAGGTCACTGAGAGCCATCTTCTCTGACTTGTAGTAGAGACGCACCTTGCCACCTGTTGCGTTGGCTATATTACAACCTAAGAGAACAAGAGAATGAAACCGAAAGAGAGAGAGAGAGAGATAGATAGAGAGAGATAGTCAAAGAGTGAGATAGTCAATACTGGACAGTGCTGAAAGAAATGTGGTTGTCAATATTAGGTGTTGCTAGGAACACTGCTGAGAGCAACATAGTCACACACTTGTTCACCTTTTGGAAAATACTAAAATGTAAATGTTTAGAATTGTTCATAATGACAATATTCCATACCAAGAAGGCCTCCAAGTCAGGTGACTTCTCAGGTGACCATGAAATGAAAATCAGGTGACCTGTCACCTGACCCTATAACTATGTCTGCCAAGCACACTAAACATTTCTTGGTTTGGCAGCCTTCGCCTGACTTCACTAGTGTGTGTTCAGGGTAAACGTGAGTGTTATCTGCGCTACATTCTTTGTTTGACCCCTAGTTCAACTTACCAACTTTTGATGTGTATGTTTGGACTCCTTCATTAGCATTGTTGTTCTGTTGATGTAAACTCTTATGCCTCTTTCTTTGTCTTTTCACAGAAACCATACTCAATCATACTCTTTCAAGTAGTCTTTATTCATGTGTTTGCCCTCTGTGCTGGGCCACTTTTTGTGCTACAATAAATGGTTAAATGTTCTCTGGAGTCTTTGTCCTGTGGTGTATTAATTATGGAAACCGTTTAAGAACCAAAACAGGTCAAAATGAGAGATTCTATTGGACAAATTCAGGTAGGTCCCTTTCGTTCCGTTTGCTTCTGTTTTAATAAACGTTTTGCAACAGAATCGGCGTAATGGATACTGGTCACTAACCGGAGCCCAATTGGCAGTTAACAAACAATCCACCCGCTACTGCCTTTAGTCAAAAGTACACTATAAACTCACTAGCATAGTCTTACAAGCCATTTTAAAACAAGTTTTCTGCAATTCTACAGTTTGACATGACTTATTATGCCTCTCTTGAGGGGTGTATGGAGGGGTACTATGAAAATGCAGTATAAGTGGAAGGGACATTTTTGAACTTCCTGCATTTCAACACATTTTGCCAAAAGAAAGGGGAAGAGAAATGTGCAGTTTTATGCTTTTCTACACATTGTCATGAGTCTGAGAGAATTAAGCAGTTTTAAAGCTAACTTCCTGCATTTCTACACTTTGCCATGGGGCAGAGATTAGGTTTTATAGCTCTTGTCCTGCTATTCTTCACAGATTGCCATGATGAGAAATGTAGCAGATTTCAAGCTAATTTCCTGCGACTCTACAAATTTTGCCATGAGGCTGAGAGAAAATGATGCAGTTTTAAAGTAACTGTCCAGTGAAAATCTCACTTAAGTTCATATTCGTGGCGAAAGCATAAATTGGAGAAAAAAAACACTTAAACCTCACACTTGTATCTCAAACAGACCTGTTTCATAAATGCTTGCTATTTCGTCCGAGAATGTAGTCCTCCTGAAGCAGATGAGCTGGCCAATCAGCAGTCTACTCGCACGAATATTTAATGACCAGTATACGCCCACACCATTCCAACATGTTTAACTAAATATTTTTGGAAGGTAAACTATTTCTCTCCTATTGTAATTCATTATAGGTAATATTTCATAGAAATCTGAAAACACTGGTCAAAAACGCAAAAATAACCGCTTTAAACTAACTGATCTATGCACCATCATACCAGGTTATTTAATGCTTTAAAAATAAATGCACATGATATTTGGCTACGGAAGTGCCATCTCTACAGCTTCCGTCCAAAAACAAGTCCCATGAAATGATGTCAGCCGATACTGGCTAGTTACAAGTGGCTGGCTTAGCTAATGAGCTCGCTACGTCGTTCACAGCACGCATGACCAGAGTGACACAATGAACCAAAGGCACACCCCATTTCTGTTTGAAAATTGAAAAAGGAGTTTGACCGTTAAAGCTGATTTCCTGCAATTCTACATATTTTGCCATTGCTTACGACATGTTAGTATGCTATATGGGGGGGCCCCCCAACCCCAACAAGAATTTATTGGTGGGGAATAATCAACTTGTCCCCCCCCCCCCCACACACACACACACACTTAGAATCCCATGTAGGATGGGCCACAGGCTAAGTGGCAACAAATGTATTCATATACAGAGTCCCTGCTCCAGTTGGACTGGGTTACATACCTTGCGCTTCGCTGTTGACGTTGATTGACCCACTAGCTCCCATTGCTGCCAGAGAGAGGGGGAAGAGAGGCGAGAAAGAGGATGACAGGTACGGAGAGAAAGTACATCTCCAAATGTAAATTGCTGATTGATTTAAATTCTTGAATTTGAATAAATGGTAAACTACTATACACAGCACCACCATCAGGATGCTACACTACAGACAGTACCTATAACAAGTATTCACACCCCTTTACCTTTGTGTGTTAAACCACAACTAAAATGGATTTAATTTGGGATTTTGTCACTGATGTACACAACATACTCCATACTGTCAGTGATTTAAAACAATGAATACAAAAAGGTGTTATTCTGATGTATTAAAATGTATTTAAAATCAAATAATAGGTTGCACTGACTCGCTCTGTGCAATAATTGTGCTTAACATGATTTTTTGGGGGACTGATCCATCTCTGCACTGTACCCCATACATGTTAAATCAAATTTTATTAGTCACATGTGCCAAATACAACAGGTGTGGACAGTGAAATGCTTACTTACAAGCCCCTAACCAACAATGCGGTTTAAAAAAATACGAACAAGAAATAAAAGGAACAAACAATTAAAGAGCAGCAGTAAAATAACAATAGCGAGACGATATACAGGGGGTACCGGTACAGAGTCGATGGTGGGAGGGTGGGTGAGCAATGCAAATAGTCTGGGTAGCCATTTGATTCGATGTTCATTAGGCATACACCATATCTATAAGTTCCCTCAGTTGGCCCTGCTCAGGTCATGCCACCATGCCTGTGTTTAGACAAGCAGCCCAATTGTGATCTTTTTTTCACTAATTGTTCTCTTGACCAATCAGATCAGTTCTGAAAAAGATCTGATGTGGTTGGTCAAAATACCAATTAGTGGAAACAAATATCAGAATTGAGCTGCTTGTGTAAACGCAGCCTATGAAGCTTTTCTTGTCAACAGCTGGCTCTCTCTGTAGTAATTAAGCCTGTGGATGAGATTACCATGAGGCCAATAGTGATTTTAAAACCTAAACCTAAGGCATGTATTTTAAATAATGTATTTACCTGTGTCTGGGTGTTCTTCCTTGGTGCAGTGGAGGGTTTGAAGGTTGTAGTAATCAGGTGTTCTAGTGCAGAGTGGAGAGATGGCTCTGCTTTTATAGGGTAGATCTTACAGAAGGAGGGAGGGAGGGTCGGTGCGGGGTTCTCAGCCCAATCTAGGTAAAAGTTTATGTGCCGGAGAACTGAAAAGAAGGATTCAGTTCGAGAACCGACGTGGGCGTCACAAGAGCTGTATATTTAGATGTCAAACACTAAAACGTATTTTATCTCAAAGTACCATTCCTTGAACTACCCCTGACAAGTAAATCACAGACAATCAAGGGAGTTTGATCACCTAAAATAATAAAACGATGATCAGACTAAGAATTAAAACATTTGCTGGGGTCAGCTCTGACCATGTAAGAGTCGCTGAGTTGCTATCTATGTGGAGTTGTTCTCTTGCTTATTAGAACTGATCTCAGATCAGCTGGTATCAGGGTCTTAGCCTGAAGGTATATGCGCTGTCTCAGGTCCAGTTTGCGCTGGAAGCCGTAGAGGCGGCAGTGGTAGGGCTGGTTGCCACTGTGCTGACAGCTGTGGGTGATGTGGTTGGAGCTCTTTGCCACACACCAGGCACACATGGGGCTTCTCACCTGGAATAGGAGGGCAGAGGGGACATACTGCATTAAAGGGGAAGTTTATTATTTTATAATGTAATGTTAGATTGTTCCTCACCCTGAAAGTAGTCTATGAGCCAGGAAAAACTAACACACGTTTAAGTTTCTTTAAACAGCCACTACAAACTTCAGCTAACTTCATCCAAATCAATGGGAGTGGCTGTTTTTTGAAACATTTTCTATATATTCCCACATACTCCGGCACGTAGCCACTTCATTTTTAACAGGCATCACATGCTCCTACCACTCCCATTGTTTTTTTGTTCTTTTATTTTAAATAGTTAATTATTTTCTAGCGTGACCGTGATAAAGTCAATATCCCTATGTCCATAGAATACATATTGACTCACCTGTTTGAATGAAGGTGTGTTTTTTCATATCAGATTTCTGGCAATCTTTTGCCACAGTATTGACAGGGGTAGGGCCGCATGTCAGAGTGGATTAGCAGGTGAGTGGACAGGGTGGAGGAGCGCTTGAACACTTTCCCACACACCTTATACAGCCAAATGTACGCTCCTGAAACACATGAGGACACAGCATATAGGCCATATATTTTGTGGAACATTTTATTTATTGGGTTGTCACATTCATTTCTAATCACAGTTTCATATGAAGTTAAATGAATCCTTTTATACAAAACAAACTAATATAGGTCATAAAGCGTAGACCCCCTCAAACTCAACTCTGGACTTCAAAACCAGTTCCACACTATATCTTCTTTGTTCCCCTCCAATCAGCGACTGATTTAGACCTGAGACACCAGGTGTGAGGGATTAATTATTAGGTAGAACAGAAAACCAGCATGCTGCAGACCTTGTAGGGTAAGAGTTCAATAACCTTGGTATAAGCCATCTAGTCATGTATAGGGTCTGCTTGTGGTGTGTTTTCCTGTATATAGTTTATAACTGGCATCAAAACCTTAATAAACAGTCCTGGTGATAATACACAATATCACATATTTCATTAACTGTATCTACTTTGAACCAAGGTTGTGGTCAAAACCATTTCGATGACCGAATTAAAATGGATTTCACCCCAACCCTGCTTTAACATGTACAGTTATGAATAGTTATGTAGTTATGAATAACTACTGTTCCCTGAAGGAGGGAATGAGGTCCGTGGAGGCTGCAGAGGGGGAATGGCTCGTAATAATGGAGGGAAGGATGCAAATGAAATGGCATGAAATACCTGGAAACCATGTGTTTCATGTATTTGATACCATTCCACTGATTCTGCTCCCATCATTACCACGAGCCCGTTCTCCCTAATTAAGGTGCCACCAACCTCCTGTAAATTAGGTATACCATACCTCATTTATGGTATATTATGGTATATCATTTTGACCAATCAGATTCACCTGAAGAAATCACGCCCAACCTGGCCAATGGATGCCGAACCCACCCTCATAAGCCCGCCTTCCTGGCTAAAATACCGGGGCTCGTATTCATTTCCTCAATTCAGTACCGCTCTTCAGCGAGCCCAAACCCCCCGACGGAGAGGGCCAAAATAATTTATACCTCGTTCCCTCCTTCATGGAACAGTAGATATATTCATAACTGTACGTTCCCTTTCAGTCTGTCACTCGGTATAACATAATATGGGGACATACAGAGGGTACCAAACTAGGAGGCCCCAACCTCCAAAAAAGGGGTTTCAAAAGCCACCTTTCCCCCTAATACATACCCGAGAGACCTGAACTGTCAGAGTCAGGGAACCAGAACCGGCTGCAACTTGGCTATGCACACTGACACGCTGCCACTGCAGCCCAAGTCCATAGATCCCACGGTTCCAAGAATACTTACCATGCAAATGTCACAACTCGTACAAGGAACTGCAAGTCAAAACAATAGAACACCTGTCGTGACTTGATAAAGTGTCCTGTTGTCAGACCGAACCAACACATGCTGGCCCTCAAACATCAAAAGGAAACGCCTCAGCACTAGCATACAGTCAGTAGCTCTGGGTAATTGATATGCAGCTATGAGCTATTGACCAAATCCCTCTGTTCCGAGTAGCCAACACACAGTGCTCCCCATCCCAGTAAGGATGTGTCTGTCGTGATCACCCGGCCCATGAACACTACCCGGCCCATGAGAACGCTCTGCTACACTAGTCACGGGTCCCTCCAAAGAGTCAACGCCCTTAGGCACGACAAGGATACTTTGAGCAACCGATGGCAATGGTGAGATGCATCCAGACGCGTAGCAATCACCCAGCGCTGAAACAGACGCATCAACATAAGTCTCAGAGGAACCACTATCAGAGATCATCAGACCCAATAACCGCAGGCTTAAGTGAAAAGGCACAGGGGGACCAACCGAATTGCCTGCCTTTGAAGAGGAGAGGAAGGCTGCGTTTCAAATTCAAAACACCGTCCTCCAGTGTATAATTATGTTCACTTCGGGGCCTGAAATGCCCCATAATTCAATTTGCGATGATTGTACATTCGCTAAGACTTAACACCTCAACGTCAATATGAAGTCAACATACAAGTGTAAGTTAAAATGAATGTAAATAAGTTAGAAATTGTGCTACTAATGCACGTGACGGCACAAACACATCTAGTAAAAGTTCCAGCTAGGCAGGCTAACGTTAGTTAGCTAATTAATTTGCTATCATACAGTAAGCGTATATTAATAATTATATTGCAATCTTAATTGACTGTAGCGCATATAAAAACACCCACAAGCTACTGATTGCTGAAAACACAATTGTCGCGGGACGAACGAGTGACGAATTTCCAGGTAAGGGCGATCCATTTGAGATGAATTCCTTCCACCCTCGCCCCTTGCCCTGCAAGTGTAAACTCGTCAGACGTCGTGGTATGTCATCAGAAGTGTCCACTTAATTTGAGGGCTAAGGGGAGAGGGTGTGTCTTTTAAGACAGGTGCTAGGACCTTGGGGACGATTGACGTAATGACACCACAAAAAGGAGGAGGAAGCACAGCGAACTGCAGACCGTACCCCCTTGCCACCATTCTCATCACCCATGGTGAAACTGCACATGCCCGCCACTGGACGGAACATGCTGCCAGTCTCCCATCCGTTATCTCCTCAAGGGGGTGCCACCCTGAGGATTAGGATAATACATTTTTTTTGTCATGCTTATTTTCATAACCACCACTCTTGACAACTGCATGGAACAGGAACTGTGTCTATTATACCCACACCTGGACCATACCGCACTTTCGATACCCCTGAACACAGAGGAACCTTGAGTAGAAACAATGTGCTTTCGTGGTACCACCATTCTGATACAGAGTCCACACTTTTTGTCGGTGTGATCCACCACATCCTCATAGATCTTTCCAGTTTTGGCGAACTTCGCCCCTTTGTCGTCAGTGATCATGTAGGATTTGGGGAGACCCTCAACATAATTTGCTAGGAAGATGTCAAACAGTGGATGCACAAATATCATACCCCCAAGACATGCTAACCTCTCATCATTACAATAACAGACAGAGGTTAGCATTTTTGGGGGGGGGGGTATGTAATCTTCTCTGTAATCTTCTCACTCATCATTATTCACCATTTATTCAGAATGATCCGCAATCATGGTAGCATCCACATAATGTAGAAGTGTTTAGAAAAATATTATATTACAAATGACACATTACATAAGTCTCTCATTGTTGCCGCCTGTTATAGACCCCCCTCAGCTCCCAGCTGTGCACTGGACACCATATGTAAATTGATTGCGCCCATCCAGCTTCAGAGCTCATTCTATTAGGTGACCTAAACTGGAATATGCTTTAACACCGCAACCGTCCTGCAATCTAAGGTAGATGCCCTCAATCTCACACAAATTATCAAGGAACCCACCAGGTACAACCCTAAATCTGAAAAAAATGGGCACCCTCGTAGATATTATCCTGACCAACTTGCACTCCAAATACACCTCTGCTTTTTTCAAATCAGGATCTCAGCAATCACTGCCTCTTTGACTGCATCCGTTATGGGTCCGCGGTCAAATGAGCACCCCTCATCACTGTCAAACGCTCCCTAAAACACTTATGCGAGCAGGCCTCTCTAATCGACTTGGCCTTGGTATCCTGGAAGGATATTGACCTCATCCCGTCAGTAGAGGATGCCTGGTTGTTCTTTAAAAGGAATTTCCTCACCATCTTATATAAGCATGACCCTTTCTAAAAAAAATGTAGAACTAAGAACAGATATAGCCCTTGGTTCACTCCAGACCCGACTGCCCTCAACCAGCACAAAAACATCATGTGGCGTACTGCACTAGCATCGAATAGTCTCTGCGATATGCAACTTTTCAGGGAATTCAGGAACCAATACGCACAGTCAGTTAGGAAAGCAAAGGCTAGTTTGCTTATAGCTCCAACTCCAAAAAGTTTTGGGACACTGTAAAGTCCATGGAGAATAAGAGCACCTCCTCCCAGCTGCCCACTGCACTGAGGCTAGGAAACACTGTCACCACTGATAAATCCACGATAATCGAGAATTTCAATAAGCATTTTTCTATGGCTGGCCATGCTTTCCTCCTGGCTACCCCAACCCCGGCAAACAGCTCCGCAACCCTGCAGATACTTGCCCAAGCCTCCCCAGCTTCTCCTTCACCCAAATCTAGATAGCAGATGTTCTGAAAGAGTTCCAAAACCTGGACCCGTACAAATCAGCCACCATACCTTCTCCACTGTGCAATCCGGTTTCCGAGCTGGTCACGGGTGCACCTCAGCCACGCTCAAGGTCCTAAACGATATCATAACTGCCATCGATAAAAGACAGTACCGTGCAGCAGTCTTCATCAACCTGGCCAAGGCTTTCGACTCTGTCAATCACCATGTTCTTATCGGCAGACTCAACAGCCTTGGCTTCTCAAATGACTGCCTCAACTGGTTCACCAACTACTTCTCAGATAGAGTTCAGTGTGTCAAATCGGAGGGCCTGTTGTCCGGACCTCTGGAAGTCTCTATGGGGGTGACACAGGGCTCAATTCTTGAGCCGACTCTTTTCTCTGTATATATCAATGATGTCGCTCTTGCTGCGGGTGATTCCTTGATCCACCTCTACACAGATGACACCATTCTGTATACTTCTGGCCCTTCTTTGGACACTGTTAACAAACCTCCAAACAAGCTTCAATGCCATACAATAGTCATTCTGTGGCCTCCAACTGCTCTTAAATGCTAGTAAAATGAAATGCATGCTCTTCAACCGATCGCTGCTTGCACCCACCCGTCCTACAGGCATCACTATTCTGGACGGTTCTGACTGTAGACAACTACAAATATCTAGGTGTCTGGCTAGACTGTAAACTGTCCTTCCAGACTCATGTTAAGCATCTCCAATCCAAAATTAAATCTAGAGTCAGCTTCCTATTTCGCAACAAAGGCTCCTTCACTCACGCTGCCAAACAGACCCTCGTAAAACTATCCTACCGATCCTCGACTTCGGCGATGTAATTTACAAAATAGCCTCCAACACTACTCAACAAATTGGATGCAGTCTATCACAGTGCCATCTGTTTTGTCAACAAAGCCCCATATACCACCCACCACTGTGGCCTGTATACTCTTGTCAGCTGGCCTTCGCTACATATTCATCACCAAACCCACTGGCTCCAGGTCATCTATAAGTCTTTGCCAGGTAAAGCTCCGCCTTATCTCAGCTTACTGGTCACCATAGTAACATCCACCCACAGCACGTGCTCCAGCAGCTTTGGTCATCCCCAAAGCCAACACCTCCTTTGGCTGCCTTTCCTTCCAGTTCTCTGCTGTCAATTACTTGAATGAATTGCAAAAATCACTGAAGTTGGAGACTTATATCTCCCTCACTGACTTTAAGCATCAGCTATCTGAGCAGCTTATCGATTGCTGCAGCTGTACACAGCCCATCTTTAAATAGCCCATCCAACTACCTACCGCATCCCCATATTGTTTTTATTTACTTTTTTGCACACCAGTATTTCTACTTGCACATCATCATCTGCACATCTATCACTCCAGTGTTAATTTGCTAAATTGTAATTACTTCGCTACTATGGCCTATTTATTGCCTTACCTCCTTTCTCCATTTGCACACACGATATATAGATTTTTCTATTGTATTATTGATTGTACTTTTGTTTATGTCACGAATCCCGCTTCCTGTGTCTGTGTTTGCCTGTGTTTCTGTCCTGGAGTGTGTTTCCGGTGTCCTGGAACGCACCCTGTCTGGTTGCCGGGCGAATTAGCTTGTTGGGTGATCGATGTTCACCCGCACCTGTATCCCATCAGTAATCTGCACACTTGTCCTGATCATCACCTCTCCCCTTCAAAAGCTCTGACCTGACATCCGTTCCCTGCCGGATCGTTAGCCATGAACAGTATGTTGTGCCCACGAACCAGCCTCCAGTTTATAGAGTTTGTTTTGTTTTATTATTTTGTACGTCTTGCTTGCCTTTAACTTACCGCCGTTTGTTTTGTCTACAGCCATTCACCCGGAACCCATACCCCATCCCTGTCTGCTCTCGCCAGTGTGTTGTTATCCATTGGATCTGCCTATCCACTCCCATCAACCCGCTGCCCGCTCCTCCACCCGGAACTATCTACCTCCACGTTCTCATTGATTAATAAATACTCACCATCTTTATACTCACCTTGTCCTGGTCTGCTTCTGGGTCCAATTCTGGTAAACCCTGACAGTTTATCCCACGTGTAACTCCGTGTTGTTGTTTTTGTCGCACTGCTTTGCTTTATCTTGGCCAGGTCTCAGTTGTAAATGAGAACTTGTTCTCAACTGGCCTACCTGGTTAAATAAAAGTGAAATAATATATATTTTTTAATCATTAATTTCTGTTGGGCACAACATCGAACACAACCAAAACAAACAGAAAATGCATCCAACAAATGTTTTTGGTCACAAGCTTGATGTAGTTATTGCGTGCTATGAATATGGGACCAAATAGTCATGTGTACTACTGTAATAAACAAGTAAATTTGTCCAAATACTTTTGGTCCACTAAAATGTGGAGACTATGTACAAAATGTGCTGTAATTTCTAAACGGTTCACCTGATATGGATGAAAATACCCTCAAATTCAAGCTGACAGTCTACACTTTAACCTCATGATCATTGTATAATTTATAATTGGACTACAGAACCAAAATAAGAAATGTGTCACTGTCCTAATACTTTTGGAGCTCAATGGACATGTCATTTCTTATTCTTTGAAATGTCTAATATAAATGTGTCTTATCATCCCATGTGGGATGGGCCACATAGGCTAAGTGACATTGCGCAATAATAAAATATAAATGTAGGAATTTATATATATATATTAATAATAATAAATAAATCATATCATTTATATAGAGTCCCTCCTGCTGGACTAGGTTACATACTGGCCTGATTGGTGATTTGCCAGTTGAAATATCGGCCTTACCACCTTATATGCTTTGATCTGATACGTTTACGCCTGATATGTCATGGCTGTCGGTCGTCATGGCTGTCTGTCCCTGAAGCTGGAGTACTCTTTCTCTAACCCATTGTTGCTACAATGGAGAGGGACAGAGAATGAGGGTGCGATGAAGAGAGACACTGAGATGCTCCAAATGTAAATGGAAAGCACGGTACAACATGCATTGAAGATACTGACATTTTTATTCAGCGTCAGTCACCCCTCATTGCATAAACTGGCAGTACATATGTCTTTTGTGATGTCTTGGTCTGTATACTGATTGAAACTGTTTTTAAGTCTCGAATCGAGACCAGGGTGGGTGTCAAATCAAAGTTGATTTGAGAATTCTCATTCCAATTAATTTATTGAATTTGAATTAAAATAGTAGACAACTTTAAACAGCACCACCATCAGGACGCTACACTACTGACAGTACCTATAATAAGTATTCACACCCCTTTGTTATGGCAAGCTTAAATTAGTTCAGGACAAAACATTTACTTCAAATCGAATAATAAATTACATTGACTCGCTATGTGTGCATTAACATTGGTTAACATGATTTTTGAATGACTGATCCACACACAACATGTAAGGTCCCTCTGTCGTCCCTGCTCAGGTATGTCACCATGAGGCTAATCTTGTCCCCAGCCGGCTCTCTCTCTGTAAGGTCCCTCTGTCGTCCCTGCTCGGGTATGTCACCATGAGGCTAATCTTGTCCCCAGCCGGCTCTCTCTCTGTAAGGTCCCTCTGTCGTCCCTGCTCGGGTATGTCACCATGAGGCTAATCTTGTCCCCAGCCGGCTCTCTCTCTGTAAGGTCCCTCTGTCGTCCCTGCTCAGGTATGTCACCATGAAGCTAATCTTGTCCCCAGCCGGCTCTCTCTCTGTAAGGTCCCTCTGTCGTCCCTGCTCAGGTATGTCACCATGAGGCTAATCTTGTCCCCAGCCGGCTCTCTCTCTGTAAGGTCCCTCTGTCGTCCCTGCTCAGGTATGTCACCATGAGGCTAATCTTGTCCCCAGCCAGCTCTCTCTCTGTAGCAATTAAGCCTGGGGATGAGGTCACAATAAGGCCAATAGTAAAACCTAAAGCATGTATTTTAAATGATGTATTTACCTGTGTCTGTGTGTTCTTCCTCTGTGGTGCAGTGGAGGCCTTGAAGGTCGAAGGGATCAGGTGTTTTAGTGCAGTACTTTTGGCTGTGCTTTTATATGGAAGCGCTGACAGAGAGAGAGAGGGGGCTATCTCAGCCTATCACAGGTATTTAAATACAGGTAAATGTTTCCGTACCAGAGAATTGAAGAGAATGAAGACAATGATTCATTTTCCAGAGAATTCCAGAGAACCTACGCGGTCGTTGTACACGGTTTAACTACTTTTATCTCAAAGTGACATATCTTTAAAACCACCCCGAGAGGTAAATCATTGAAAAGCAAGGGAGCTTGATCACTAAAAAAACAATGATCATTCATTCATAACAATAATATCTTGTTGTTATCCAAATCTGAAAGTGGATAACAAAGATTTTTAATGCACACACTTAAGAAAGTGATACTTTGGAATATAAATGGGATTGGAATGTTTCAAAGGTGTTTTCAACATATTTTCTGATATGACCCTCTGATGACACTGAAAAAACAGAAATATATATGTAGGCAAAATATACAGTTGGGATTCAACTACAGTCAAGGTAAATGTTTGTTAGAATTTTTTGTGGAGCATCCATCCGTTCTTCCATCCATCCCCAGCTTCTGTTACGCTTGTCCAGTTGTGCCCTTATAATGAAAAAATGATCTGGGGTCAGCTATGACCAATCTCCCGATTGTGAAAACTGAACTCAGATCAGCTCTTAGCCAGGGACTTGACCGAAAGGTCTATGTACGGTAGTTCTTCTGGTTTTGTCTCAGCTCCTGTTTGCGCTGGAAGCCATAGAGGCAGTGGTAGGGCTGGTTGCTACTGTGCTGACGACTGTGGGTGATGAGGTTGGAGCTCTGGCTGAAGGCTTTGCCACACACCTGGCACACATGGGGCTTCTCACCTGGAATAGAATGGCAGAGGGGACATACTGTATTAAAGGGGAAGTTCACTCTTTTATAACTTAATAGATAGATTAAGTTAGATGGTTCCTCACCCTGAAAGTGAGCCAGGAAAAACTGTAATGCATGGTTCGGTTTTCTTTAATTAAACAGCCACTACAAATTTCAGCTAACTTAATCCAAATCAATGGGAGTGGTAGGGGCATGCAGTGGCTGTTAAATGATTTATTTTAAAGGCCAAATCACTTCCCACATCGCCGGAATATGGCATGCAGTCACTTTCATTTTTAACAGGCATCACATGCCCCTACCACTCCCATTGTTTTTGTTTTTTAACATTTAAAATAGTTAATACATTTCGAACGTGACTGTGACAAAGACAAGATCCCTATTTCCAGAAAATACATATCGACTCACCAGTGTGAATGAAGGTGTGTTTTTTCATATCAGATTTCTGGTGAAATCTTTTGCCACAGTATTGACAGGGGTAGGGTCGCGTGTCAGAGTGGATTAGCAGGTGAGTGGACAGGGTGGAGGAGCGCTTGAACACTTTCCCACACACCTTACAGCCAAACGTACGCTCCTGAAACACATGAGAACAAAGCATATATGGCCACATATTTTGTGAAAAAACATTTTTTATTTGGGTTCACAGTTTCAGGAGAAGTGTAATGAATCTTTATTTTATTTTTTACACCAAACAAAAATGAGTATAGGCCACCTAGTCATGAATAGGGTCTACTGTGGTGTTTTTTCCTGTATATAGTTTAGAACTAGCATCAAACTCTTAAAACTCCCTAAAGTCGATGTCCAGTGGAAATCTAATCAGCATTTAAAAAATCCCCATAAAAAATCTGTCAGTTTAAGATAGAGAGATGTTGTTTTTGCATTGGATGTGTCTCAATCCACCACATCCGCCTATGTCGCACTTTCACATCTGAGGTGAAAGTTGACAGAGCTAGAGCGGTGTTTGTCAGACCAGGAGGAGACATCTTGAAAATCTGTCTTCTCACAAAATCGTCTGTGGTGTTTCCGAATGTCCTACAAACTATTTTGAGACTCTCACGAACATGTACATGATTTACTCTAGGACGCTCACAAGACTCGTCTGAAGATCCCCTGGTACCAGCTGAAAAAAATTATGATAGTATATATGGAGACTGTTTAATGGCCAAAATATGGGGTTAAATACACATGTAAAAAAGTAATAATAATAAAAAATAAACAAATGTTTCCTGATCTTTCTTAAATCTCTCAGATATAGGAGAGACACCTCAGAACAAACTTCCTTTTGATATTTTTTGGGGACTATCTGTTGTTTCATGTAGTGAATCTGTTATTCAATGTGTTTGTATAACCTAATAACCTATAACCTATAACCTATAACCTAATAACAGTAAAGACCTGATACTTCAATGAGTCTTCAAATTCAAAATCAAATAGCTAAATGATCCTTGGTATGGCCTTAAAACAATTCCATATATCTTAGTAGAACAGTGCAGTTAATAACTTAATTTCACATTTAAAAAAAAAAAAGATATTTCCACACTATGAGGTGGTAATAACACTCTGAAATTGTGAAATGATGATAACGCCCTTTTTCTGTAGGAGCTGTATGAAAAACAAATGCCTGCACTATCAGCCTTTTCAGGTGGGATGGAACTTTGTGCCGCATCATGACATCACAATGTGATTTGATTAGAATAGACCTGACCCCAACCCTGCTTTAAAACCATTTATTATGCATGTAATTTGGCAGGCAACAGGCCTTTATTTGCCTCATTAGGTGTGTTATTCCTACCTTGACCCTGTAGCTCAAAACCAGGTCTGGCCTATAGCGGTACGGCTGACTGTTTGTCTTTGTGTGTGCTGATGACGACTGCTTGTGTCTGCCACCATGGGAGTTGTGGACGTGGGACTCCAGACTGGAGACAGAAAAGAAACTCTGAAAAGAAAACAAACACTTTAATGTGATTTGCAGAAGGGGAGAGCAGTGCAGTAAATACAATTGACCTATTATATTAATTTAATCCTCACACTGGACTTCCAGTCAGAAACAGAATAGAGAATCAAAGCACGTCAGGCTTCAGTTTCTGCACTTTGACCTTTGGTTAATAAAAAGGCTGTGTGTAGGTCTATCCAATCACCTCAGTGGTATTCAAATGAGTCAGAATTATTCATTATCCATGATGGAAGCAAACAGCATTCTCTTATAACTAATATCAACCCTTTTTGATGGAGAGAATAGGTGTTTAATAATTCACCTTTATTTATACAGGTAAATAAATGAAGAACAGATCATTATTTGCAATGACGACTTGTCAGAGGGATAGAATAACAAAACTGATTTGGGATCATCCACTAACTTTTCCACAAAGTGGACATTCAGTCCCAGTGGTCCTGTGGTCACTGATCTGGAGACAGTCTCTGTGTCGGGTCTCTCCCAGGAGGGGAGAGCCCACCTCTTCAGCAGGGCTGCCAGGGTTCAACTGGGAGGGAGAGTGGTGGTGCAGCGCAGCTCTATCATCTTAAGATGGGGAATAGCAGGTGGTTGAAAAGTTACATTAATTAGCCCCATCTTACAAGCAATCACTGATCTCTAGGTCTTGAACACATTGCTGTTTCAGTCTTAACTTGAATGAACATTGTATAATAATGAATGATTTATGAGAGAACGATAATACACAAAACTGGCGGATGTACATGAGCTTGTGTTAGCTGAGCCTCAGTGTTCAACACCTACCTGAAAACATGGGACTGGTGGGGTGAAGGTAAGGGGGACTATGTGAGGCAGGGTGGAGGGCTGGAGGTGGAGAGGGCTGTGGTGGGTAGGCCTCATTGTGTGTCACTAGAGACACTGCACTCTTCAGTGACGGCTGTCCCTGAAGGGTACCCCACTGCCTCTTGTCCGTTTCTGAGGGACCCACTGGCACCAGGGTCGTGCCCAAGCAGGGGCTACCTGCTTTGGGGCGCAGAGGGTGAGAGCCCCCCCTCCTCACCAGGAAAGAGCGAGGCATGGTGGGAAAGCGAGAAGCAGCAGGGGCACAGAGGGTTTTGTAGACTCAATCTAATGGAAGGGAAGAAGAAGGCCCTGCAATATGGAGTACATGAAAATTTACATAATAGTCCAGGTGTTATTCAACCAAAATACAGCAGGTGGCAGCAGTGCTTTGACTAACACAGTCACATACCACACTGCCGTATTCATACAGCTTATCAGAGTGTAAGTGCTGATCTAGGATCAGTTTTCAGATCATTATGAATAGGATAACAGGACCACGGGGGACCTGATCCTAGATCAGCACACCTAATCGGAAATGCTTTCTAAGTACAGGCCCTGGTCACACAACCACTCCTAAAGTAACAGTACTGTGGGTTTTGCTGACACTAAAATTATGAAGACAACATTTTGAAACCATAAAAACGAACTCCATACTGAAATCAGTTCAAATATGCTGAATGGAAATGCTGAGTTTTCCCAGCAGAGCTTTTCCTATATATTCATAAAGGAAGTCATTTATTTGACATTTAATGTCCAATTGACAGAGACATCTCTAGGCAGATCGTCTCAGCCAAGTCATTGCACAAACTCATTATTCTTGAGCTTGGTTGGATTGCTGCATAAACTGTGGCCACATAATACTAGCACGCAGTGTTATGAAACCATTCCACAGCAACTACCACCAAAATCCAACTAAACACAGCAGACCGTTATGTATTATCCCGACTAACCCTGTGAACTCTCTCCCCTCTGGTTGCACAGCCCTTACAGGTGGCAAATAGTAAGAGACTTGAAGACGTAACAAGATATAAGACTAGGGGCAATAAAGATCCCGAAAATATAAAAACTTGATTTCTTTCCCTATGCCGGATTCATACTATACTGGTTAAAAGCTTCAGATATAAAATATTTCTCATTTGAAGTATTCTATGTTACTAGGCAGAATAGTTCCATCTTTTGCCCAAGGGCCAATGGATCACTGGATAAAACAGGACACTTTCGACTGTGTAATGTTGCAGATACAGTGTGGCATTTGAAATAGCATAATTAAGTATGATGCAGATACACCAGTGGAGATGAATGATGATTAGATTGAACACATTGGCCGAATTCATTTGGTACGGTAAATGCAGGTAAACTCACCTTATAAAAGAGGAATGACAAATCTCTGGAGCTAGCCGTCTTGAAGATGTCATCAGTCAAGTCACCTGGTGAGGGGACAGAGCTTTGATTTTTAAGATGATGATACTGTACATGATCATTTCCTAAAAGCATAAGGCAAAAATAAACTCCTAATCTTAATTGCAGAATGGAATTGAAGACCGCAAGAAGTAATTTATGCCTTTATGGCTAGCGATGAAAATTTGAAAACCTCACTACAAAAAAAGTGTTTCAAACAAACTTACCAGATAACACGTTTTTTGAAAAGGCATACAAAATGTCAACATTTCACAAAGCAAATAGGCAGAACAAATACATTCTGGCTCAAATTCTAAATGAATTTAAACAAAATATAAAAAATATGATATGCCAAAATGTTTACCTCACTCCCGAATCTCCCACTAGTGAACTAATGAAATTAAAACAGGAAGCTCAAATCATGTAACATTACAGGGAGAAAAAAAAATCTATCTATATGCTCAAGTTTAAGCTCTAAACTGTATTCAGATGTTGTGTTTAGTGAAGTCCAATGACGCGGATGGGGAAGAGCATGTCTGTAGAGCACCGCTCCACTCAGCAGCAGCCACCTCAACCACAGCGCTTCCTCAGAAAGACCAGACCGACACCACTGCCGAGCAACAGTTCTTTCTGCTGCACTAAAAATCCACTTTTGCTACAGTATATAGGACCAAACGAGTCCCGATGTACTCGCTCTAATCTCTTCACTTTCAAATGGCCAAATGTCCTCTTTGACTTGAGGTTGGTATACAAATCTCCAATGTCAGTCTACTTCACTGTTATATCACAATGATTCACATGATCACAAAACAGGAAGATGTGTTGAAGTGAGGCAAGAGAAAAATAAGTAACAAGAAATTGGATGAGGGGAGGATGGTGGGGTCACTTGAGTAACGTTCTGTAGAAAGTGTCGCCACACACAAGTGTTGAGACAGGAGGGGGTTTCAAAATGGAGGTTAGAGCAGAGAGCGATGGAGAGGGGAATCCCAAACAGAAATTAACTAGTAACCCAATGTCGTGATGAGCAGAGCGGGAGAAAAAGAATAGAGAGAGGGACAGCGAGCCAGAGAGGATAACGGGTTCAATGGAAGATTACAATGGATTTTATATCCAAATGAAGACAGGGTGCACACAATCAACACAACGCTCGAGTCAGCACAACAACACCGTACCACCTCAACATGGCATCTGAGAATGTGTAGTGTCAATGTTAATTTCATATCAATCATCATCAAGTACAAAACACTGAAATGTTTTCATAATATTGTCTTTAATATCATCTTTATTACTGTCATTAATATACTTGACAACACATTGGTAGAATTGCAAGAGAGAGTGAACAAGGTTGGCGGGAGTAAAGTGGATACCGACCTGCTGTTACATACATGAGAGAAGTCTTACACCAGGGTTGTGTTTGAGGCACGAAACGGAAGAAAAGTGACTGAAACCGGGAGGGACTTCAATGGACGTGTCCAATAATAAACACAAATGTTTGTTTTCTGTTGCAGATTACATTGTGTGCCCTAATGAATAAAACCCAGGGTATGCACGAGGACACCGTCCATAAGGGGGAGTCTCCGTGTTCTGTTTCTTTCTTTGAGACACAGACAATGGCATGTATAGTGTTCCAGTTTCATTCTAACATTTATTTATTTATTTATATATATATATATATATATAAATCTTAAACATATTGGGGTTCCTTCAGTCCTAGCAACAGTGGCCTTCACCTTTGAGATATTTTTGGTGAACACCACCCTAAACCAGAGTGAAAATGCTGAACTTTCTATGAAAATTGCATTTGATATACATGTAATTTATATACTATGTATAAATCTACCTACATTATGGCACTATATAAGATTTAAACATGGAACCCTACCATTCGCCACACCCTAAGATTTTAACCATGATCTTAGTTCAGATCAAAGAATAGCCATACCAACGCTAATCATAAAACTACATGGATGACAAATACTGAATCAGAGGGCATCTTCATGTGTATCAAAAAGTATTTTAGTCACAGTTATACCAGTTGTAGTTGGGACACTGGGGAGCTCCACGTCCGAGCACCATCTCTGAACAGCAGTATAGTTTGTGTTATGTGTAAATTAGACACTGTCTGGTAGTGTCTAATAGTGCTGTAAAGTACTTAAGTAAAAAATACTTTAAAATACTACTTTAGTCGGTTTTTTTTGGTATCTGTACTTTACTTTTTATGTTTGGCAACTTTAGGAATTTAGTGGAGTAAAATTAATAAAAATTATGTACTTTTTACTCCATACATTTTCCCTGACACCCAAAAGTACTTGTTACATTTTGAATGCTTAGCAGGACAGGAAAATTGTCAAATTCACACACTTATCAAGAGAACATCCCTGGTCATCCCGATTGCCTCTGATCTGGCAGACTCACTAAACACAAATGCTTCATTTGTAAATTATGTCTGAGTGTTGGAGTGTGCCCCTGGCTATCTGTAAATAAACTAAAAGCAAAAAAATGATGCCGTCTGGTTTGTTGAATGTAGGGAATTTGAAATGATTTATACTTTACTTTTGATACTTAAGTATATTTAAAACCAAATACTTTTACTCAAGTAGTATTTTACTGGGTGACTCACTTTTGAGTAATTGTCTATTACAAAAAAGGTATCTTTACTTTTACTCAGGTTTGACTCAAGTACTTTTCCCACCACTGACCAAGACTATACTCTACCGCAGGTCGACAACACATGGCATCCGAACTCCTTCCCATTGCTAAAGTAATGCCGTAACTGACTGGTCCAGGATGTTACACCAGACAACAGTGATTTCAGCTGCTGCACTGATTTAACCTCTAAAAAGGTGGTTATTTGTAATACTTGAGTGAGCAAAAGATGGGCTACATGGCAGTGGAACCCCATTGGAAGAGCTCCCTTATTTCTTTGGCAGTTGGTGACATGTTCCCCCTTCATCCAGCATCATTGTGTGACAAAAGCCAGGCACACACCAAATCTGAGTACATGGCATAAGTTGAACATAAGAAAACAGAAAGCATGATACAAAGTTGGGATGCATAGGCTTGGTGGCATAGAGTAACTTGCTACACTAACCACTCCAAGCATCCACTCCCATGTTCCCAGGACAGTACTCACTGCTTTAAGACAAGAGGAGATCTAGAATTTATATTTATATCTAGAATCTTAGGATCTATATCTAGAATCTGAGGATCTATATCTAGAATCTGAGGATCTATATCTAGAATCCTAGGATCTGTATTTAGAATCTTAGGATCTGTATCTAGAATCTTAGGATCTGTATCTAGAATCTTAGGATCTGTATCTCGAATCTTAGGATCTGTATCTCGAATCTTAGGATCTGTATCTCGAATCTTGGGATCTATATAACACCCTATTGAATATAATACCACACATCCCCTGCAGTCTGCCTCAGCAAATCAACTCAATTACTATTGTGATATATTTATATTAATACTTTGGTTCAGGTTGTCATATTGTATAATCCAATAATATTCCATATGTTTCGCTTCCACTGTTGTAAGAATGTAGAAATGTGAAGTGTCTGCCACAGAAGTAAGACAACGCTCCTTCCATTTCCTTCCATCTATATAGAGTTTGTATGGAAACCACATGGAGCTTCTTTCTCGACGACCATCATCGATTCCCACGATCAACTCTGTCCCACTGATATAAACACAGAGCATTTGAATGCTTTGGAAACATGGCACCAAGCCGATGCATTCGTCTCCCCGCTCCTAATGACTGAACTAAAACTAATTCTCACAAGCATTTGTCATATATTCAAGACTATTGGGATGATACGCCACATAGTTAGCCAGTGAGGTATATACTAGGCAAAATACTGCCCCAGTCTGTTAACATCTGTGCATTATAGCCATCTGAAGCTGTAGTAACAGCACGCATCAGATAGTCAGATATGTTCAGTCAACACGTTCAACTGAATGTTTCCATCCATCCCTAAATCCTATTGGTAACAGGCAGTAGAAAGAGGAAGTGATGTCACAGTTGGCTGTTCTGGAAGGAGAGGTATTGATAATTCATCATACAGTACCATGACTGAGACGAGAACAACAGTACAGAACAACAGAGAGAGTGATGACCCTGGTCCAACTTGATAATGATATTTATGATGATTTGATCAGTACACTTGTAGCTCGTAAATTATATATATTTTTTGCCTCTGATCGTCAATTTCAACAAATTCTCATGTTTTTTTTCTCCCCAGTAACTCAAAATGAACACCTTCACGTCACTCACACAGCCTTTTAAAGGACACATGCCAATCCGTCTCACACTAGTCAAACTCTAGCCTCACCATTAGACAAAATGAATGATTGACTGAGCCATTGCTGTCCTCTTACAAGCACTTGTGTGTTGATATCTGCTTTTAGGGTTAAAAAATTCCTTAACACATTTCAAATAGATTATAAAAAGGAGTTGTTTATGTGTGGGTACTCTCACATGCTTAAGTCATGCTTAAGTCATAGGTAGAGACATCATTATGAAGTCTAGCCTTAACCGTTCAACAATTTCTTCACAGTAGTTTTCGCACTCGCACCTGATTCCTAAGGGGTTGTAAAGTTCAACTGCATGTTGAGCAGATAGAACATAACTTAAAAGAAGACAGGGAGGAAAATCATAGCAGCGCATTCGTTCGGTCTCTCTGACATGCATCGTCATGGACGACACCTCAGCTTCAGGATTCAAGTTGGCACAAAGGACCAAAGGAACTAAAACGTATAAAGTTTGGCCGCCGTTGGTATCCATCTATATATTTATATTTGTAGAGATATATATATAAAAAAAGATTAAAATAAATAACAACATAAATAATAGCAGAAAAAAAAAGATTTGGCAACGTTGAGATTTTTGTTGTTGTTGACATGAGCCATCGTAATTCACTTGCCTTGTTTCATTTGCAAGGCATTGAGACACACACAACATACAATTTCAGTAAGATAAATTGTTAATATCGATCTATGCATGTGATGTCATCTAGTAACATCCCTATGATATTGATGTGTACAAGTCCATACCATACTCCTTTCCTACCTCTATCCTTCCTTCCCTCTCGCTCTCATTGTTTTGAAGTGTGCATTGTGAGGTTACAGTGGAGGGTTGTTTCCATTGTAACAGGCAGTGCAGGTGGCTAATGGATCTTCTTGGAATGATGGAATGGCAGAAAGAGAGAGATGGAGAGAGAGAGAGAAAAGGAGGAGGAAAGAGAGAGAGATGGAGAGACGGCGTGTTCCACATCTCGCTCATGGGACGAGCAGCGTCAAGCCCATCAAGTCATCCATCCATCTCATCTTTTACCGATCCCAAATCCATATGGAAGTCCTTCCAAACTTGAGGGGAATCATTTAATCAAAGTGACGTCTTGATGCATCTCATAGTCACTGCTGTGTGGTATGGTTGGAGTATTGAAAGTTGAAAGCTATTTTTTGGGGTCAATTTTCAATCCTTTTTTGTTTTCTCGGCTTTCTGTGAGGATAGGATATGCTTGCTGCACAGTGAGCGAGCATACTGAAGTTATCTGTTCTTCACTCAGGTCCGGAGTGCAGTGTGGAAACTAATGGCAAGGACAGGTCAGGAGAGGAGAGGGGAATCAGACTGGAATTGACTCTACCCCCATAGGGAATATAGGGTCTGTCGGTGATAATGTCGAGGAGAAAGAGATTCAGGGAGAGAGAGGGAGATAAAGAGAGGGATAACTGAAGAGAGAAGTAAAAGGGGGAGATGGAGAGAAGAGAATGACAAAAAGAGGAGAGACCATGGCACCAACGCGAAGGAGGAGGGGAGGATGTCCATTACAGGTTACAGTAGGAGTTTAGGGTGAGAACAGTCGTACAATAAAGTTGGGGTGAGTACAGCATCTCTAATACTAAAGAGATGCAGAGTACAGTATCTTTAGTAGTCTAGGTCAGGACCAGGTAGTTCCAGGGACCTCCATGGCTCAGTTGTCCAGGACCTCAGCACACACCATGCTAGTGTAGAGCTGCTGCGAGGGGCCGTGGTGGGGGTGGTCCGGGTGGGCCTCTGCTTCGCTGTCGGTGCTGCCCTCGCTGTCCAGCCTGGCCGAGGGGTGGGGCAGGGCAGGGTACATGGCATTGGGGGGGATGGGGCTGGGGAGAAGGTCCTCATCCGAGCTCAGGTAGTCGCCTCCGGCCGACGAGGGGCTAGCTAGACACAGATCCGGGTAGCCCCCGCCCCCGTCCCGGGAACTAGGGGCGAACTTGGAGCGCTGCCCGCGGAGCTGCCTGATCTAAAAGAGAAAGAAATAAGGTTATAGAAGATACTCATACCCGGGGATCATTATCACAGTCATCTAGGATATTACTGAGAGCAAAAATAAAGGCTTTTGATGCTGTTTCAGCTGGTGAGAAGAGTGTGTACCACTGGTTGAAAGTGACCCATTTCTATAGAAATCTGGTATGGTGGTCTAGCCTGCAGTGACAGGCACATCAGACTGGGTTTAACCTTGTGGGTGTGTTCTAAATCTAGTACCTAGTACATTGATAAGGTCTGTCGATAAGCTTCACAGAGAGTCAGAGTACCTGTGGATTTTCAGCTGCCAGTACAGATTGAAGTCTGTTTTACTATGAAAGAACCTGCTGAAGCACCAACCACTTCACCTGTGTGTGTGTATGTGTGTTTGTGTGTTCACATATGAAACCTGCATCAATGACGTGTAGTGGGTGTCCCTTGCGTGACAAGCCACAGCCGGTCTCCAAATGCTTCAGCAAGTACATGTCTGTGTCTGCGTGAGTGTGTAGATAAAACACTGATTCAGTACTTACAGAAAACTCTGAGATTTGTACTGAGTTAGGCTGGTAGGAGGGGGAGGGTAGTGGTTAACCAATAGGAACACTATAACTAGGCACTCGCCCACCTCTTCCTCTTCAGTCTCGGTTTACACAGCAGAGCTCAATCATGTACACTATACTGGCTGGAAAAACCCCAGATCTGATTCTAGTTCAGCCCTTCTCGAAGTGTATCATATTGTTCTGGGACAAAATCAGAATATTCAAAAGTCATTGGTATGACAAACACTTTAGAATCATAACTTAAACTGTTACAAAAAATGTAAAAAAAACATTTATGCTAATTCTACTTATGCTCTGGTCCAACACCAAAACATGAATTAATTTGCAAAACAGATGCCCGAGAGTTTTGAGACCGAAAAATGACTCCTTGCTAATTTTGACTTTGTCACAAATGTTTCGGTACTCTTTACATAAAGGCTCTATATGACGAATACCCACAATAGTATGCACTCTAAGAACTAATGAACAGAAAAGGGCAAGGCAGTCCCATCACTCCATTCTCACGCACAGACGCTCTCTGAATGAGCAAGTGTATATTACGTGCGTGTGTGTGTTTAAGCATGTGAGAATCAGTGTTGTCTAGTTCTCACACGCATTCATCGCCCTCTTTCTGAGGGCTGGGGTTTTGAAGTGGTGGGGGGGGGGGGGGGTACGTCTGTTCTGTGGTTGGAAATGTCATACAGAGGAAGGCCAGAGTAGTGATTCTAGTGTGTCATGCTTCACGTAGCAGCCAACATCTATCATTTCAGAGAAATACAAAAAGCACGAGGGGATGCGATTTACATAGCTGGGTCTCAATGGCTAAACTAATGCCAGACACGAGGGCTTTTACTGGTGTGTGTGTGTGTGTGTGTGTGTGGGGGGGGGGGTCCCATGTGGCTCAGTTGGTGGAGCATTGCACTTGCAACACCAGGGTTGTGGGTTCCATTACTACGGGGTGGACCAGTACCAACAAACAAACTAAAAATATGAAAATGTATGAACTCACTTCCGTAAGTTGCTCTGGATAAGAGTGTCTGCAAAATGACTGTTAAACATTAAATGTGTGTGACCTCGTTCTTGAGCTCTCCGATCTGGTCTCGAAGCTGGGTGATGTACTGCCTGGAGTCAGAGTGGTTCAGCTGGCCCTGGATCAGACCCTCCTCCTTCTGTAGGACAGGGATCACACACACACACACACACACACACACACACACACACACACACACACACACACACACACACACACACACACACACACACACACACACACACACACACACACACACACACACACACACACACACACACACACACACACACACGAGTCAGAGTGGTTCAGCTGGCCCTGGATCAGACCCTACTCCTTTTGTAGGACAGGGATAGGTGGATGAGATGCACACATACTCGCCCGCGTACGGACACAACCGAACAGTCAACGCCAAAGAAGCAGGGAAGACGATCTCCCCAATGCACACATACCAGCCAGAAGAAATCTAAACACACTTGACAATCACATCCATTCAATATGGAAGTCAAGTTCAGATCTGTGTACAAACACCCCACCTGTATCTCCAGCTCAGCTATCTTCTGTCTTAGCTCAGCTATGGCGGCCATGCTGTCAGCCTCCCGCAAGCGCACCGCCATCACCTCCTCTTTACTCTACAGAGAGAGGGAAGAGGGTGGTAGAAGAGAAAAGACAGAAAGAGAAAAATTACCTCTGGCGCAAAGCCTGAGTGAAAGCCACTAGTCCATCTAGTTGTGCAATAGAGTCTGTTTAAATTGCAGCCTCACACACAAAGCCCACTTATCAATGTCACCCTGGGCTGCTTCCATTTCCCACACCCTCTCCTTTATCTATCTTTCTCCCACCATCTTCTCTTCTCTCACCTGGCAGTCAGTCCACTTATTTCACTACCTTCCTCCATCCTCCTCATACCATCTCCACTTCCCCTCTCCTCCCGCTTCCATTCTCCATCCCTCCCTCTTTCTGCACCTTCATCCCCGCTCTCCCTTCAGTCTTAACTTGCAGCCCACTTATTCCACACATATCAACGCTACCGTTGGCTACCTCCATTCTCCCCCTTCCCTCCGCCTTTACCCCACCTTGCAGTCGAGCTCGGCCCGTTTCCTCTTCATCTCGGTGAGCTGGGACTGCAGCCCCTTGTTCTGGCCCGCCAGCTGCTGCAGCCTCTCCTGCATGGCGGCGCTCTCCACCTCATGGCGCCCAATCAGCTTGCTGTGAATCTGGTTCTGAAGGTAAAGAGAGAGTGGGGACACAGTCAGAAGACTGAAAGCGTAATTAGTCATTCTGGATTAGCGTCTGCTAAATTGCAAGTATTTAAATGTAATGTGCAGCACAAGTCAAAAGTTTGCACACCCACTCATTCAAGGGTTATTTATTTTTACAATTTTCTACGTTGTAGAAAAATAGTGAAGACATCAAAACTATGGAATCATGTAGTAACCAAAAAAAGTGTTAAACAAATCAAAATATATATTGAGATTTGAGATTTTTCAAAGTAGCCAAACTTTACCTTGAAGACAGCTTTTGTAAACTCTTGACATTCTCTCAACCAGCTTCAGGTGACCATGAGGTCACCTGGAATGCATTTCAATTAACAGGTGTGCCTTGTTAAAAGTTAAGTTGTGAAATTTCTTTCCTTCTTAATGCATTTGAGCCAATCAGTTGTGTTGTGAAATGGTAGGGGCGGTATACAGAAGATAGCCCTATTTGATAAAAGACCAAGTCCATATTATGGTAAGAACAGATGAAATGAGCAAAGAAAAAGGACAGTCCATCATTACTTTAAGACATGAAGGTCAGTCAATATGGAACATTTCAAGAACTGAACATTTCTTCAGTCGCAAAAACCAAGCGCTATGATGAATCTGGCTCTCATGAGGACCGCCACAGGAAAGGAAGACCCAGAGTGACCTCTGCTGCAGAGGATGAGTTATAGTTAGAGTTACCAGTCTCAGAAATTGCAACAGAGTTCAAGTAACAGACATCTTAACATCAACTGTTCAGAGGAGACTGAGTGAATCATGCCTTAGTGGTCGTATTGCTGCAAAGAAACCACAACTAAAGGAATCCAATAAGAAGAGACTTGCTTGGGCCAAAAAACACGAGCAATGGACATTAAACTGGTGGAAATTTGTCCTTCGGTCTGATGAGTATAGATTTGAGATTTTTGGTTCCAAACGCTGTTTTTGTGAGAGGCAGAGTAGGTGAACGGATGATCTCCGCATGTGTGGTTCCCACCATGAAGCATGGAGGAGGTGGTGTGACAGTGCTTTGCTGGTGACACTGTCTGTGATTTATTTAGAATTCATGGCGCACTTAACCAGCATGGCTACCACAGCATCTGCAGTGATATGCCACCCCATCTGGTTTGCGCTTAGTGGGACTATCATTTGTTTTTCAACAGGAAAATGACCCAAAACACAACACCAGGCTGTGTAAGGGCTATTTGACCAAGGAGGAGAATGATGGAGTGCTGCATCAGATGACCTGGCCTCCACAAATCACCCGACCTCAAGTCAATTTGGGATGAGTCGGACCGCAGAGTGAATGAAAAAGCAGCCAACAAGTGCTCCTTCAAGACTGTTGGAAAAGCATTCCAGGTGAAGCTGGTTGAGAGAATTCCAAGTGTGTGCAAAGCTGTCATCAAGGCAAAGGGTGGCTATTTGAAGAATCTCAAATATAAAATATATTTTGATTTGTTTAACACGTTTTTGGTTACTACATGATTCCATATGTGTTATTTCATAGTTGTGATGTGTTCACTATTATTCTACAATGTAGAAAATAGTAAAAAATAAATAAAAACCCTTAAACGAGTAGGTGTGTCCAAACTTTTGACTGGTACTGTATATGATATTAGATTTTTGGTCTTAATTTAAGGTTAGGTTTAAAATATGCTATTTTGACTGGCTGTGCCAGCTCGTGACCATTCTGCAGTGCTGCCTCCAGTACATGAGTCATCTCAATAAATGCCAACCTGTGGCCCAAAGTGATGAACTGTAACGAAAATGTGTGTGTGTGTGTGTGTGTAGGCCTATGGTGTTGTATAGAGCTTTGAATAATCCACCACAAAAGTCAAACATCTCACTCATCAGGGTGAGAAACATGAGTGTGGAACTGAATGTTAAAAACTTAGCGAGGTACTTTCCATAAATCAAAAAGATGAGGCAATATATGTACACTATCATTCAAATGTTTGGTGTCACTTAGAAATGTCCTTGTTTTTGAAAGAAAAAGCACATTTTCTGTCCATTTAAATAACATC
This sequence comes from Oncorhynchus masou masou, assembly GCF_036934945.1. Lineage (NCBI taxonomy): Eukaryota > Metazoa > Chordata > Actinopteri > Salmoniformes > Salmonidae > Oncorhynchus > Oncorhynchus masou. The sequence goes on along the minus strand of NW_027002638.1, from coordinate 88,940 downwards.
AAATGGATCAGAAACACAGTGCAGACATTGTTAATGTTGTAAATGAAGAATAGCTGGAAACCGCAGATTTTTTTATGGAATATCTACATAGGCGTACAGAGGCCCATTATGAGCAACCATCACTCCTGCGTTCCAATGGCACGTTGTGTTAGCTAATCCACGTTTATCATTTTAAAAGGCTACTTGATCATTAGAAAACACTTTTGCAATTATGTTAGCACAGCGGAAAACTGTTGTTCTGATTAAAGAAGCAATAAAACTGGCCTTCTTTAAACTAGTTGAGTATCTGGAGCATCAGCATTTGTGGGTTCGATTACAGGCTCAAAATGACCAGAAACAAAGAGCTTTCTTCTGAAACTCGTCAGTCTATTCTTGTTCTGAGAAATTAAGGCTATTCCATGCGAGAAATAGCCAAGAAACTGAAGATCTCGTACAACGCTGTGTAATACTCCCTTCACAAGACAGCCCAAACTGGCTCTAACCATAATAGAAAGAGGAGTGGGAGGCCCCGGTGCACAACTGAGCAAGAGGACAAGTGCATTACAGTGTCTAGTTTGAGAAACAGACGCCTCACAAGTCCTCAATTAGCAGCTTAATTAAATAGTACCCGCAAAACCCCAGTCTCAACGTCAACAGTGAAGAGGCGACTCCGGGATGCTGGCCTTCTAGACAGAGTTTCAAAGAAAAAGCCATATCTCAGACTGGCCAATAAAAAGAGAAGATTAAGATGGGCAAAAGAACACAAACACTGGACAGAGGGACTCTGACTAGAAGGCCAGCATCCCGGAGTCAGGATGTTGAGGTTGAGACTGGTGTTTTGCAGGTACTATTTGGGATTTATCTACCATTTCCACATAGTATTTGTCGTAGTAGTTACCCCTTAGTCATTTAGGCCTAATGAAAGTCTCCATTAGAAATGTGAGTCAATACAATTTATTTCCCTAGGCTGGTCCCAGCACTGTTTGTGCCATCTTGCCAACTCCTATGGTCATTGTTACATGAGACAGACCTGAGATCAGACTAAGGAAATAACACACAATGGATCACTTTTATTTAGATAGAGCACAAACAGATTTGGCATCAGGCTAAAGTTCCTCCACTGACCTTGCTCTCCAGCTGTATGGCTTGGAGTTTGACCTCCCTGAGTTCAGCCTGGGCCTGGGCCTCTCTCAGACGCACCCCCATCAGCTTCTCCTGCAGCTCATTCAGGGCGTTCTTCTTGGGGGATTCCTTCCAGTGACCTCCACCCCCGCCGCCTTTTGACATGTGGAGCTGGAGAGAGAGAGGAACGGAGATGACAGGTTAGAGAGCCACAACCAATGTGCATCGGTTCTCTATCTATCTCTCCCTAAAGTCACTCGCTCTGAGACCTTGAAGTAGTTGTTCCCCTTGCTCTGCAAGGGCCGTGGCTTTCGTGGAGCGACGGGTAACGATGATTTGAGGGTGACTGTTGTCAATGTGTGCAGAGAGTGCCTGGTTCTCACCCAGGTTGGGGCGAGGAGAGGGACGGAAGCAATACTGCTACATAAGCACAGTCCTTCTAGTCACCTCTACTATGCTCTCCCCTTCTGAAGCCTTCAGTTCCCTACTGTACAGTTCTCTGCTCTGTGGTGTGTTTACTTACCTGCCAACGCTGGTTGAGCTCGGTCACCGTGTCCTGCATCTCTCTGAAGGAGTGCAGTGTCTCCAGCTCTCGGAGCTTCACCAGCTTCAGCTCATCCTGTAGCTGGGCCACGTTGTTCTCATCAGGCAGAGAGCTGCTCCTCTGTAACACAAACACACACACGCATGATAAAGATATGAAACATACAGATATAACCACACACACATGTACACAGGTGTGGTTGAGCTCGGTTCTCTTACCTTCTCTAGGTCCAGTACTTTGTCCTGCATCTCTTTGAGGGCTCCCAGTAGGTCTGCCTCCTGCAGCCGGGACTGCTCCAGCTGCGTCTGCAGACTGGTCACATACTGCTCTGTGTACTGAGACACAACACATGGACCAATTATAAACGGAGACAACACACTGGGATCAATCCCAAACTGACACTACACATATCAACCAATCAATCAAACTGCTCTGTGTACTAAGGCATCAGAAGATAAAGATCCTCCACCCAGCACAGTCAGAAGAGGCTGGCCAACCCTTAGAGCCTGGTTCCTCTCTAGGTTTCTTCCTAGGATCCTGCCTTTCTAGGGATTTTTTCCTAGCCACCGTGCTTCTACATCTGGTTTGCTTGCGGTCTGGGAATCTAGGCTGGGTTTCTGCATAGCAGTTTGCCACTGCTAACTCAAAAAGGCCTTTTTAAAATACATTTGATTGGTTGACGGGGCAGAAGAATGTCTGTCTAAATGGCTGTTTTCTATTGATATGGAAATGTCAAACCACTTACAAAGTCTATCAGTGTATCCACCAGGTAGATTCACCTCATTGGTGGACACCCAAGCAAATAAATGAATGATGTACTAAAAGGAGATGTGGAGTACAGCTCTGTGTAGCTGTGGTAGTTGTGGTGAGATGGACAGAAGGGATGTGGGTTGGCAAAAGGGGGAAACCAACCAAAAAAAAACATGTCTGTTTCTCACTAGATGCAGTTCAGAGAGAAGAGACTGAAAGAGAGAGCTGGTGAGATAGAGAGAGAACGTTGGGACAAACCAATATCTTTGTATGTGTATGCATGGCATAAAGGCCTTTCTTTCTTTGTGAATTAAAGTAGCCACTCTGTTTCAATGTGAGAGAGAAGTGAGAGGTGGGGGTGTGTGAATTCTGGCTTGGTAATATACCCAGGCTAGTCATCGGAGGCACAACACATACTCCGACCACACCTGAAACTCCAAATCAATAGCAACACCACACACACCTATACCACTGATTCTCTCCATGGCTCCAATTCTAGTAGATCTAAACTTAGTTCAACTGGTGTTGAAAGACTAACGGAGGAGGAGGAGACAGTCAAGGAAACAATGTTGAGACGTGCTCTCACATTAGTGTGACTGCTTGTGTCTGAGTATGAAGAGAAACAGCACATTGTTACAACACTGTACACACTGTACATAGCCATAATATGACATTGGAAATGTCTCTATTCCTTTGAAACGTTTGTGAGTGTAATGTTTATTTCTGTTTATTTCACTGTTTATTTCACTTTTGTTTATTATCCATTTCATTTGCTTTGGCAATGTGACCATGTTTCCCCATATGCCAATGAAACCCTTTGAATTGAAACTGAGAAACTAACGTCTGTAGAAAGCGTTGTAGTTCCTGACACATTCAGTAACAGAAACACATCATCTTTTATTTTTTGCCGTAGTGGGGGACTTGCATTCAAAACGGATTCAAGCGCCGACTGACTCACACGTGTTTGAATAGACTAAAATAGTGTGTGTGTGTGTGAGAAAGATTTAAAAAAAAATATATATATATATATAAAAAATTAAAACAACATTCTACACACATGATACAGTGCACCGTGAGGCAAAGTCACAGAGGAGCATTCGGTGTTTCTGTAGCATACAACAAACACTAACACACAAGGACAGGCGACACACAGCTGCTAACACACAGCCACAATAGAATAACTGAAGCCCTATTGTACTGGACCAGCTGGGCTACCCATTCAACATCACACTAATTGTCCACCTCACCATGGCGGTCTGTCTACATCTATACATTAGAATGCTCATACAACTGGCTTATACCACACCAGCCCTGGGTGAACACAATGTTATAACACTATGGATTTAGAACAGGTCAAATATCAAACTCTATACAATGACTACCGCCCCCGTAGCACTCACCTCGGTAGCCATGAACTGCTTTGAAAGGTTGGTCATGGCTCACATCAACGCCATCATCTCGCAAACCCCTTTTCCCACTCCAATTCCCATACCGCCTCAGATCCACAGACGACACAATCTCAATTGCACTCCATACTGCCCTTTCCCACCTGGACAAAAGGAACACCTATGTGAGAATGCTGTTCATTGACTACAGCTCAGCGTTCAATGGCATAGTGCCCACAAAGCTCATCACTAAGCTAAGGAACCTGGGACTAAACACCTCCCTCTGTAACTAGATCTTGGACTTCCTGAAGGGCCGTCCCCAGGTGGTAAGGGTAGGTAACAACACGTCTGCAACGCTGATCTTAAACATGGGGGCCCCTCAGGGGTATGTGCTTAGTCCCCTCCTGTACACTCCCTTTTCACCCATGACTGTGTGGCCAAGCACGACTTCAACACCATCATTAAGTTTGTTGACCACACAACGGTGGTAGGCTTGATCACCGACAACGATGAGACAGCCTACAGGGAGGAGGTCAGAGACCTGGCAGTGTGGTGCCAGGACAACAACCTCTCCCTCAACGTGAGCAAGACAAAGGAAATGATTGTGAACTACAGGATAAGAAGGCCCAAAAAATTGGCAAAGACTCCAGTCACGCAAGTCCTAGACTGTTCCCTCTGCTACTGCTCGGCAAGCGGTACCGGAATGCCTCGGAAAGTCTCGGTCCAAAAGGCTCCTTATCAGCTTCTACCCCCAAGACATATGACTGCTGAACAATTAATCAAATGGCCACCCAGACTATTTGCATTCCCCCCTCCCCCACCCCCTTTGTTTTTTACACCGCTGCCACTCGCTGTTTATTATCAATGCAGTCATTTCACCCCTACCTGCATGTACAAATGACCATAATTGCCTTGACTAACTTGTTCTCCCACACATTGACTTGGTACCAGTATCGTCTGTATATAGCAGCATTATTGTTATTTTATTGTGTTTATTTAGTAAATACTTTCTCAACTCTATTTTCTTGAAACTGCATTATTGGGTAAGGGCTTGTAAGTTTTCGGCGCATGTGACAAATAACATTTGTTTGGATTTATAATGTACGGTGTTGCTCTGCTGGCAACTGAATGCAATAATTCTACATTAAAAAGAGTCAACACATTGACAAGCAACACCGTCCTAAAAACACACACAAAATTACTGTAAGTGAGCATATAGAACAGTTACTTTGGTAGTGATTCAGTTTCTGTAATTTAAGTGACGTTTTTCAGATATAACCCATGACGAGAAACTAAGAAAGTGTTTGCCAGCCTTTCCACTATCATCAAAGCGCTACCCAGACACTTACGATAAGACGATAATCAACTTGGTCCTAAACGTACGAATCACAAACATCCATACGCGCCATAATTAGCAAATAAATTCATTAAAAATCCTACAATGTGATTTTCTCGATTTTTTTTCTCTCATTTTGTCTGTCATAGTTGAAGTGTACTACCTATGATGAAAATTACAGGCCTCTCTCATCTTTTTAAGTGGGAGAACTTGCACAATTGGTGGCTGACTAAATACTTGTTTGCCCCACTGTATTTTCTTTATATTGTATATACACAAATAATATATATTTTGACCATTAATTATGACCAGTGGTGGAAAAAGTACTAAATTCTAATACTTGAGTAAAAGTAAATGTCACCCAGTAAAATACTACTAGTAAAAGTCTAAAAGGATTTGGTTTTAAATATACTTAAGTAGCAAAAACTCATTATTTAATTCCTTATATTAAGCAAACCAGACAGCACCATTTTCTTGTTTTATTTTTATTTATTTACAGTTAGCCAGGGTCACACTCTAACACTCAGACATCATTTAAAAATGAAGCATTTGTGTTTAGTGAGTCTGCCAGATCAGAGGCAGTAGGGATGGCCAGGGATGTTCTCTTGATAAGTGTGCGAATTTGACTATTTTCTGTCCTGCTAAGCATTCAAAATGTAAAGAGTACTTTTGGGCGTCAGGGAAAAGGTATGGAGTAAAAAGTACAGAATTTTTCATTACTAACATAGTGAAGTAAAAGTTGTCAAAAATATAAATAGTAAAGTACAGATACCCAAAAAACTACTTAAGTAGTACTTTACATCACTGATTATGATGCAGACCGATACTGTCTATCATCCAACATCTACTAACTGTGCCACTCTGGCTAGATTGAGGTCACAACTCAACACAAACTGACTTGGGGAAATTCACTTTGACATTTCACCGTTCTCACCAACACCAGCCTTTATTTATTTTTTTCTCACCGAAGAATTTGTCAATGTCATTGATGTAGAATGTAATTTGCTAAAAATTATGTCAATATTTTACGAGCAGAAGACTGTCCGAATGAGTCAGTTCCCCAAACAAGAACAAGAAACAAAATCCACAAGGGCAACCACAGACTATAAAGCCTAGTGCTGGTATTTTTCCATAACAGTCACTGGCGCATCAAAAACATGTTTTGCCAATTTGTAACTTTTAGAGCTTGTTATCCATTGCAATAGACTTGTATTTGATCATTTTGCTCATAATCTCTGAGTGAAAGCCTAAGACGGGTGCACTGTTCATCAAAGCCTGACTTTAGTTCAGTCCCTGCCCCATCCCAATATCTCACCCACACTGACTCCAGATCATTCCTTACCTTCTCCCGCTGCAGTTCTCCGATGGTGTCCTGGGCTTTCTCCAGGTTCTGACTGGTCACACTGAACTGCTGCCTCACCACCGCCAGCTCCCGCTTGATCACGTAGTTCTCCTCCGCCTCCTGCGCCCGCGTCACCTGACCCTGGAATAGTTAAGACACAGGGTCAGAGACCAGAGGGGGCCGTGTCAGTTATAGGGAATGTGTCTGGGGGGTGGGCTATGGACATCGTTGGTTGGAATTTAGAGGGAATTGGTGCTTAGCTTTAACACTTTCCCTATTGGAGGTTAGATATTAGGAGTTTGACAGTGTAGAATATAAATGGCTCTTCTGTATCCATTCCAATTAGGTTGCAATTACCCTGCAAAGACATTTCTGTCCTAATAAATGACAAAGGGCACAAAACAGTGCCTGTGTTTCGACGAGCCACATGCAGTGTTAGAGCACCTGCCATGGACACACATGCGGTCACAGGGGGAGCAGGGTCAGACGGACGGACAGACAGACAAACAAAACATTCTCTCATGCAGAAGTCAGGCACTGATCGGTCACTGTCATTGCAGACAGAGAGAGGAAGTGCAGGAGGAAGGAAGGTGTTAAGAGAGGAGGAGAGATGGTTTTCCAGTACCGTACCTGTATCAGCCTGTCTGCTAGAGCAGCACTTTCCTACAACACCAGTGAAGGAGAGGAAGAAGATAAGACAATAAAAGGAGGATAAGGAGAGAATAGGGAGACATAAAGACAAAGAGGAGGGAAGGATAAGAACAGGGCGAGCGTTTAACGGAAACGTGACAACAGAAAATAAATAAGAGGGCGAGACAGAAATAAATAAATCACAGTACAGAGTGAAGGAGCGGCAGTGGGTTTGTGTGAGAGAAGGAATAAAAAGAGGACAGAAAGACAACGAGCATTACTCAGAGAACAACAGGAGAGAAGCAAGAGGGGAAGAAAAGCCAGAGTGCTTGAAAAAGGAGGAGAGGCTCAGTGGCTCCGGTCTAGAATAAGGCCCATCCATTTCAATCATCCATTCACGCACACAAAATCAACAAACATGATCTCTGTCTTTAGGTGCATTCACAACTTAAGTCACCTCACTTATTCTGTAAATGTGACAGGATATAAGTCTTGGTTGGCATATTTTAGCTTCATGTTCCTGGCTGTGTTTTATTGTCCATCATAAACCTTATTCGCATAAGCACGAAAGTGAGTGTCTGACTCGAAGCCAAGTTTCCATGTCTTACCTTCTCCAATGTCTCAATCCTCTGCTTCAGAAGCCTGTTCTCTGTGCGTAACCTCTGTGGATGTGTATTTAAAACGGGTAGAGAGACCGTTAGGAACATGTATTAGTCATTATACAAGGCTTATAAATCTGTTGGTCTATTAATAGATTAGCTCAAAGAAGTTAAGACGCGTGAGCACACACACACACACACACACACACACACACACACACACACACACACACACACACACACACACACTTGATCTCTATCTGCTCCTCCATCTCTTTGTTCTTGATTGTGGTGTACTCTTTCTCCAACCTGGCAAATAAAAGCATTTTAGCAGAGTTAGATTCACACAATGCGTTTCCATTTTCCATTTATGCATTTGACTGTGTGCAAATCAAACAGAAACTAATCATCTTAAACTGAAAGCATGCTTTGTATAGTAACACCACCACAAATCAGGGCCCATTGGGCCATATGAACTGTCGTCTACAACCTAAAGCCAGTATTGTTATTCTAATGAGCAGTGATTAGAAGCAGAGCCTACTTCTTCATCCTCTTGGGGTTGTATTTGACCTGGTAGGCCCTCAGGATCAGCTTGTCTGGGCAGCTGTCAAACTGGTGAGGGATCAACTTCTGGAAGTGCTGCGAGAGAAGGAAGAGACATGGTTAGAGCTTCATAGAATACACTCTGAACGAGAATATGTCCTGTTAATACACTCTGAACGAGAATATGTCTCCAGTTAATACACTCTGAACGAGAATATGTCTCGAGGTTAATACACTCTGAACAAGAATATGTCTCCAGTTAATACACTCTGAACGAGAATGTGTCTCCAGTTAATACACTCTGAACGAGAATATGTCTCCAGTTAATACACTCTGAACGAGAATGTGTCTCCAGTTAATACACTCTGAACGAGAATATGTCCTGTTAATACACTCTGAACGAGAATGTGTCTCCAGTTAATACACTCTGAACGAGAATGTGTCTCCAGTTAATACACTCTGAACGAGAATGTGTCTCCAGTTAATACACTCTGAACGAGAATGTGTCTCCAGTTAATACACTCTGAACGAGAATATGTCTCCAGTTAATACACTCTGAACGAGAATATGTCTCCAGTTAATACACTCTGAACGAGAATATGTCTCCAGTTAATACACTCTGAACGAGAATATGTCTCCAGTTAATACACTCTGAACGAGAATGTGTCTCCAGTTAATACACTCTGAACGAGAATATGTCTCCAGTTAATACACTCTGAACGAGAATATGTCTCCAGTTAATACACTCTGAACGAGAATGTGTCTCCAGTTAATACACTCTGAACGAGAATATGTCTCCAGTTAATACACTCTGAACGAGAATGTGTCTCCAGTTAATACACTCTGAACGAGAATGTGTCTCCAGTTAATACACTCTGAACGAGAATATGTCTCCAGTTAATACACTCTGAACGAGAATGTGTCTCCAGTTAATACACTCTGAACGAGAATGTGTCTCCAGTTAACACACTCTGAACGAGAATGTGTCTCCAGTTAATACACTCTGAACGAGAATGTGTCTCCAGTTAATACACTCTGAACGAGAATGTGTCTCCAGTTAATACACTCTGAACGAGAATATGTCTCCAGTTAATACACTCTGAACGAGAATGTGTCTCCAGTTAATACACTCTGAACGAGAATATGTCTCCAGTTAATACACTCTGAACGAGAATATGTCTCCAGTTAATACACTCTGAACGAGAATATGTCTCCAGTTAATACACTCTGAACGAGAATGTGTCTCCTGTTAATACACTCTGAACGAGAATGTGTCTCCAGTTAATACACTCTGAACGAGAATATGTCTCCAGTTAATACACTCTGAACGAGAATATGTCTCCAGTTAATACACTCTGAAAGGGAATAATATGTCTGTTAATACACTCTGAAAGGGAATAATATGTCTGTTAATACACTCTGAAAGGGAATAATATGTCTGTTAATACACTCTGAAAGGGAATAATATGTCTGTTAATACACTCTGAAATGGAATAATATGTCTGTTAATACACTCTGAAAGGGAATAATATGTCTGTTAATACACTCTGAAAGGGAATAATATGTCTGTTAATACACTCTGAAAGGGAATAATATGTCTGTTAATACACTCTGAAAGGGAATAATATGTCTGTTAATACACTCTGAAAGGGAATAATATGTCTGTTAATACACTCTGAAAGGGAATAATATGTCTGTTAATACACTCTGAAAGGGAATAATATGTCTGTTAATACATTCTGAAAGGGAATAATATGTCTGTTAATACACTCTGAAAGGGAATAATATGTCTGTTAATACACTCTGAAAGGGAATAATATGTCTGTTAATACACTATGAAAGGGAATATGTCTTTTAATACACTCTGAAAGGGAATAATATGTCTTTTAATACACTCTGAAAGGGAATAATATGTCTGTTAATACACTCTGAAAGGGAATAATATGTCCTGTAGGTATCACATGATAATTGAAGTAAAGACACTTCACAAATGCCCATATGTTTAAACAATGGTTAATTTCACTCTTTTGTTTTTCTTGCCTCCAGCAAGTCTTGTGTCTATCTACAGTGATAATTCATGATTTATACTATAGTGCAGGGGTCTCCAATTACATTTAGCTGTGGGCTGATTTTTCTTTGAGCCGATGGGAGGGGGGCTGGAACATAGTTATAAATAATTTGTACACTGCAAATTGACCGCAAGAACAGATATAGTATTTCACAAAACAATTTGAATTTCAAACCTTGATCACATTGTGATACGATCACATGTGTCTCCATGTATCCGTGGGAATACTTGGGAACAAATTTCCTAAATTTAAATCACTTTGAGCTCATTTTCTGGTAATTTTACAGTCTTTTATGTCCAAGAAATATTTTTTTTGTTTAAATAAAATCTCAGAAAACATTGGGGCCAAATAAAATCACCCACAAGAGAAATTTGGTCCCTTAAAGCTGAATTACTTTATGGTGAAACAGCTTATTGGGGAACCCTGCTGTAGTGCCTTTTATAGGGACGGTAGGTAGGCTAGTGGTTAGAGTGTTGGACTAGTATCCGAAAGGTTGCAAGATTGAATCCCCAAGATGACAAGGTAAAGAAATATGTTCTGGCCCTGACTTGCCTAGTTAAATAAAGGTAAAATAAAAATATTGGATAAATCCCAAATGGCACCCTATTCCATATATCGTCCACTAATTTTGAGGGGACCGAGTGGTTGTTACCTGAGACATGCCCTCCATGTCCAACTGGATGAGGTCAGTCTGGTTGTACTGCAGAATGGCCATGCCCACACGAAATATAATCTCCAGACCCTGAAGACAGGGAATCAAAGTTCAATTCAACACAACCATAGTGCTAGACCACAAGACTCTCTTATGGAAGATATTTTATCTTCATGAGAACAACCCGTAAATAAAGGTTACATTTAAATCAAACCATGTCTATAAGATCCACTATGTTGATTTTTCTCTCAAAGTATGTTCACCCAAACACATTCTCACACTCGCATAAGACACCAGCGGTGAGTCTCTTACCTCATACATGAAGATATCGAAGATGCGTGTGGCGACGGGCATGGGGAGGAAGGTGAGGAAGAGAGTCAGGAACCAGGAGGAGGCGTACATGGAGGTGTGGAAACTCTGAGAACGGAAGTGGACGTTCAGCTCCGGGAGCTGCTCCTGTTGGGATAAGGTGAGAGAGGGAAAAGAGGAAGAGAAAGAGGGTAGATGAGAGGGGAAGAGACGAGAGGAGTTAATTAAGCAATAAGGCACGAGGGGGTGTGGTATATGGCCAATATACCACGGCTAAGGGCTGTTCTTATGCACGAGTGCCTGGACACAGTTCTTAGCCGTGGTATATTGGCCATATATCACAAACCCCCAAGGTGCCTTATTGCTATTATAAACGGGTAACCAATGTCATTAGAGCAGTAAAAATAAATGTTTTGTCATAGCCGTGGTCTGATATAACATGGCTGTCAGCCAATCAGCATTCAGGTCTCAAACCACCCAGTTTATAATAATAGGGGTTTTAGTTGAGATGCAACACTGTAATGGTTTAAAAGTGGTACTATAAAAAATGTAAGGACTAACCTAGAACAAATCTGTGCTGTATGAATCTATTTGCTGCCCCATAGTGGACAACTCTATAATTGCAATATCTGTGCTTGTTCCCCAACTACAGTACACCATATACATAAGTAAAACCAGACATTTTTTAGGTATTTCTTTCCCATTTCAATCCCAGACACCTGCAAGGCCCTTAAGGTTTTAGTTTATTTGACAATATATGCATCCTAAATGGCACTACATTCCCTACATAGGGCACTACTTTGACCTATTGGCCCTTGTCAAAAGTAGTGCACTTTATAGGGTATAATTTGCCATTTGGGACACATTCAACCTTCTACATTGGCCAGCGTGACATATGGAGATGGATAAAGTTGATTTACCTGCAGCAGGTATTCAAACTGGTAGATACAGAGACCTAGTTCAGCCATGGTTGGTTTGAAAAGCTCCCTCAGACGGTACTCCTGCATCAGACGCACAAACACACAGAACGCCTCCTCCTCTGGCATCTAGAGGGGCACAGGAGAGACCGGGTCAGGCTGTGTGAATGTGTGTGCATTCACACTAATCAGGAGCTCAGAGGTCATTTATTCATACTGTATAAGCAACAAAAAACGGGTAGAATCAGGACAATTCCGTATTTAGCAAAACGTAGCGCGATAGCAAGAGAGGGGAATGTCGAGACTAGAGGGCTACTGAAGAGACGTTACCTGCATGAGCAGCAGGCCCACGATGAAGGCACTGCCCTGGCAGTAGCCCACCTCCCGGTCCACCAGAGAATACGCCTGCACACACAGACATCAATCAATATGAACAAACCTATACTCATTGGGGAGACTTCCCGGACACAGATTAAGTTTAGAGATTCTCCATTTGCAATGCTTTTTAGTCCAGGACTAGGCTTCATCAGTGTCTGGGAAACCGGCCCCTACAGTTCACATACACATTTACAGTGCCTTGCGAAAGTATTCGGCCCCCTTGAACTTTGCGACCTTTTGCCACATTTCAGGGTTCAAACATAAAGATATAAAACTGTATTTTTTGTGAAGAATCAACAACAAGTGGGACACAATCATGAAGTGGAACGACATTTATTGGATATTTCAAACTTTTTTAACAAATCAAAAACTGAAAAATTGGGCGTGCAAAATTATTCAGCCCCCTTAAGTTAATACTTTGTAGCGCCACCTTTTGCTGCGATTACAGCTGTAAGTCGCTTGTGGTATGTCTCTATCAGTTTTGCACATCGAGAGACTGAAAGTTTTTCCCATTCCTCCTTGCAAAACAGCTCGAGCTCAGTGAGGTTGGATGGAGAGCATTTGTGAACAGCAGTTTTCAGTTCTTTCCACAGATTCTTGATTGGATTCAGGTCTGGACTTTGACTTGGCCATTCTAACACCTGGATATGTTTATTTTTTAACCATTCCATTGTAGATTCTGCTTTATGTTTTGGATCATTGTCTTGTTGGAAGACAAATCTCCGTCCCAGTCTCAGGTCTTTTGCAGACTCCATCAGGCTTTCTTCCAGAATGGTCCTGTATTTGGCTCCATCCATCTTCCCATCAATTTTAACCATCTTCCCTGTCCCTGCTGAAGAAAAGCAGGCCCAAACCATGATGCTGCCACCACCATGTTTGACAGTGGGTATGGTGTGTTCAGGGTGATGAGCTGTGTTGCTTTTACGCCAAACATAACGTTTTGCATTGTTGCCAAAAAGTTCAAGTTTGGTTTCATCTGAACAGAGCACCTTCTTCCACATGTTTGGTGTGTCTCCCAGGTGGCTTGTGGCAAACTTTAAACAACACTTTTTATGGATATCTTTAAGAAATGGCTTTCTTCTTGCCACTCTTCCATAAAGAGTGGCCAGATTTGTGCAATATACGACTGATTGTTGTACTATGGACAGAGTCTCCCACCTCAGCTGTAGATCTCTGCAGTTCATCCAGAGTGATCATGGGCCTCTTGGCTACATCTCTGATCATTCTTCTCCTTGTATGAGCTGAAAGTTTAGAGGGACGGCCAGGTCTTGGTAGATTTGCAGTGGTCTGACAATCCTTCCATTTCAATAGTATCGCTTGCACAGTGCTCCTTGGGCTGTTTAAAGCTTGGGAATGTTTTTTGTATCCAAATCCGGCTTTAAACTTCTTCACAGCAGTATCTCGGACCTGCCTGGTGTGTTCCTTGTTCTTCATGATGCTCTCTGCGCTTTTAACGGACCTCTGAGACTATCACAGTACAGGTGCATTTATACGGAGACTTGATTACACACAGGTGGATTGTATTTATCATCATTAGTCATTTAGGTCAACATTGGATCATTCAGAGATCCTCACTGAACTTCTGGAGAGAGTTTGCTGCACTGAAAGTAAAGGGGCTGAATAATTTTGCACGCCCAATTTTTCAGTTTTTGATTTGTTAGAAAAGTTTGAAATATCCAATAAATGTCGTTCCACTTCATGATTGTGTCCCACTTGTTGTTGATTCTTCACAAAAAAATACAGTTTTATATCTTTATGTTTGAAGCCTGAAATGTGGCAAAAGGTCGCAAAGTTCAAGGGGGCCGAATACTTTCGCAAGGCACTGTAACTCAATCAATCAAATGTATTTATAAAGCCGTTTTTACAATCAGCAGATGTCACAAAGTGCTTCTACAGAAACCCAGCCAAAAACCCCAAACAGCAAGCAATGCAGATGTAACTGCTTCTAACTGTTCATCCAACTGCACATCTCACTAGTGCCTAGTTAAAGAAAAGGTTCAATAAAAGCAAAATAGTACCAAAAAGGACTAATCATAACAAATCTATTCTGTTTGTCCAAGTAAACCTAAGAGACAACGTTCACAAAAACAAACAAAAAAGTAATGCTCAAGGTGAAAATGTCCTCACCTTCATGACGTTGAAGAGCACCTCCTGACCCAGGCTGTCCTGGCCCTTGAAGAACTCATGCTCGGGGTAGGTGCGGGCGATGTCCCGGCGGATGAGCTTTTCGCAGGGCGAGGACATCTTGAGCAGCTCAGAATACTGGTTCTTCACTGGCATGTCTGTGGCGTTACCAAGCAGCTGCCACACGATGGCCCGGAAGTGGTGTGGGATGCCTTTGCGGATCAGCTCCTGGAGGTGAAAAGAAAGATTTAGTTACGAATCAAATTCTCAGTTTGCTGCAGAACTCCACCTCCCAGCCTATACTGAATATCTATGTCATCTCATACGTCTCTAATCTTCACTTATCTTATCCCTCCATCTGTGCTCTGTCCTCACTTGTCCCCGCTCCCATTTTCTCCTCTCTAATCTCTCCTGCTGTTTCCCTCTCCCTTTTTCCATCCTTTTCCCTAGCTCTGTCTGCTCTCTCCCTCAATGTTCTCCCTCCATCTTTTCTGCTCTTCCCCGCACTCTGACTGTCCTTTACCATCTCATCCATCTCTTCTCACTTTCACCTTCCCTACAGTCCCCCCCCTTATTCGTCCTCTCTCCTCTGTCCCCGCTCTCTATCTTATCCCCCCTAACCCCAATGTACCCTCTCCGTTACCCATCCATCCATCTCTCCTCTGCCCACCACTCCCATGTCATATCTCCTCTTTTTCTATTTAACCCTTACTTTACCAGGTAAGTTGACTGAGAACACATTCTCATTTACAGCAACGACCTGGGGAATAGTTACAGGGGAGAGGCGGGGGATGAATGAGCCAATTGTAAACTGGGGATGATTAGGTGACAGTGATGTTATGAGGGCCAGATTGGGAATTTAGCCAGGACACCGGGGTTAACACCACTACTCTTACAATAAGTACCATGGGATCTTTAGTGACCACAGAGAGTCAGGACACCTGTTTAATGTTCCATCTGAAAGAAGGCACCCTACACAGGGCAATGTCCCCAATCACTGCCCTGGGGCATTGGGATATTTTTTTTTAGACCAGAGGGAAGGGTGCCTCCTACTGGCCCTCCAACACCACTTTTCCCCCTCTCCTCCCCATCTTCTCCCCTCTATTCCCTTTGCTCTGTCAGTCTCTCAATCACTCATCCACCCCCCTTCACCTTGAGCAGCTTGTCCTTCTTGCGTCTCCATTCATCCCACTCGTTGACGATGCGTCCCCACAGGATCCAGGTGTCCTCCTCCAGGTGGGACAGGTTGGACGAGGCAGAGGAGCTTGACACAAGGGACGAGCCGCTGTTCCGCCGCGAGCCGCTCATCGAGCGCATCGACTTGGAGTCCGCCTCCAGAAGTCTGAGGTAGGGGGGGGGAGGTGTCAAGGGGTTAGGGGTCAAAGGTCAGACATGGGTCATATGAGTGAATCTAGACCCACTTATGCTTTCATTACTCTAGTCTTGTTTCCATTACTTGCTTTGATCTTTTTATTGTTAATCCATAATGTTAAGCTTTTCAGGCTTAATGTTATATGCTCTTTTGCATTAAATTAGACTGCTACTTGAAACGTTTTTAATTTTTACTCCATGTAGTAGAAAATCACGTGTGGGAGAATGTCATGTAAAACACTGGAGAGCACAAAGAACCAGCAGTAACTTTAATACCACTAGGTCAAGTTACTGAGCCTTGAGCACCTCTCTGATAGTGACTGGGCACTGGGCCTATTGTTGAGATACTTATCAGTGCCAAGCAGCTACTCTGATAGTAGAGACAATGAGGGTGTGTCCAAAATGGCAGCTTTTCCCCTATATAGTGCACTGCTTTTGACCCGAGCTCGCCTGGACCCTGATCAAAAGTAGTGCACTACATAGGGAATAGGATGCCATTTGGGACGCAGGCTGAGTGTGTGCCTGCACATTGGTTATAACACCGTGCCAGTAACAACAAAGGTCCAGCTCACAGAGCCAGAAGAGGAAGGTGCAACAGTGCATGTTCCAGCTCTGGCATCAAAGTGTCTCTCAGCTAGCCTAGCCGGCCCGCTAGACCTTGGCCAGAAGCTCCTCCAGCCCAATGACACATCTGCTCAGTGCATCTGCTTTGGAGCTACCCACAGCGGGGAGAGGCTAACCTCTGCTACCCCATACTGACCTGGAAACCTCATAGCCATGTGCTGTAACACAGTTGGATCGCTGGACTGTACCCGTCTGTTTATGAGTGGCTCATCATTTACCTGGCAAAATATCAGCAAATGCCATTCTCACAACAGCGCAGGGATCTTGAACGCAGTCATGCGAGACCAGTCACAACCGAACAGTAAGTTTCCATTGAACAAGGTTACAAAAGCAATGTTGCAAAAAGACATGTGTCATGAAAACGGCAGATATATGAGAAACGTGCTACAGATTGACAACATTTTTATCCGTTCAATAAGGGTGGATCTTTCTTTATTGCAAGAAATGATGATGGAGACTGTGCTTATGTAATAGATTATGGCCAAATCATTTTTAAGATAAGCTTACGAGCGGCACATCGAATCCACATTTAATTCTAAATCCAACTATTGGTCAAATATATATTTCCCTTTGCAGTGACTTTCAATAATGCCTGAATTGCTTAGCCTTTCTTTTCTGGTTGGCTGGATGCAAGTTCAAGATCCAATTATTTCAGATCTAAAAAGAGTGCAAGTTTCACCATGGCGATAAGGTGGCACATGAGAATTCTTAGAATATTAGTCAATTCTTGCATTCTATCCATGCTGACTTTGGGAGCTACCTCAGACATGAAACAGATAGGTGAGAGGGCATACAGGCTGCCGCCAGTTTAATAAATGTGCAATTTGCCTAAATGGATCATGGAAAAATGTCAAATAAAAATGAAGTGGTTGACACATTTTTGCTAAAAAGGTTTGTTATTTTTCATGGGATGTCATTACGTCCAGCTGTTTTTATATTGACACGAGACAGTTCAATGAAAACGCAAAGTGGCAGGCAATTGTCGCATCTATTTTCTTTCTAAATATTTACACAAAACCACTGGACAAGTTAATGGAAACATACAGGTAACTGCCAAAATAAATTACACTTGAGTGAATGAGGCATACAAAGTATATTGAAAGCAGGTGCTTCTACACAGGTGTGGTTCCTGAGTTAATTAAGCAATTAAAAACCCATCATGCTTAGCATCTATGTATAAAATGCCCAGTTGCCCATTAGTTTGGCTACCATGGCAAGAAGAGACATCAGTGACTTTGAAAGAGGGGGATCAAAGGAGTATAGGGGGTTTAAAGCGTGTGTGTCTCAGTCACCAGATCTCAACCCAATTGAACACTTATGGGAGATTCTGGAGCAGTGCCTGAGACAGCCTTTTCCACCACCAACAACAACAAAAAAATATGGAATGTCATGCAGAAGAATGGTGTCGCATCCCTCCAATAGTTTCAGACACTTGTAGAATCTATGTGAAGGTGCATTGAAGCTGTTCTGGCTTGTGGTGCCCAGCATCCTATTAAGGCACTATGTTGGTGTTTCCTTTATTTTGGCAGTTACCTGTAGCTACTGTGCAGCACATGTGAACCCCGGTTCCCATCTCTTTCTCACCTGTTCTGCTCCTCAAGCTTGGCCAGCAGCTCTAGCTCGTCAGGGCTCAGGCTCTCAGAGTCGGCGGGGGAGGCGGCGGGGGCCGAGAGCATGGCATCTTGGCAAGATGAGTCCGGGCTGAGAAGGGGGCTGCCCATGGAATGGTCCATGCCAGGGGGAGAGGAAGGGGGACACTCCAGCTGGTTGGGTCCCCCTGTGGAGCACTCTCTCTCGGGGCTGCCGCTGGGGGTGGACATGGTGGAGGTGGGCACGGTGCAATGCACTGTTGGACAGGGGAGGCTGTGGCTGGGTCTCCTTACCCGTCTCCCCCGCTGTAAGGTCACCTGGTAGGGTGGTGCCGGAGCCAATTGGATCAGGGTTCCTCAAATCTGTTGTGAATTTTGAGGACATTTGAATTACGAGGACATATGCATGAGGACATATGCATGAGGACATACACTGAACAAAAATATGAATGCAACATGTAAAGTGTTGGTCCCATGTTTCATGAACTGAAATAAAAGATCCCAGAAATGTTCCATATGCACAAAAAGCGTATTTCTCTCAAATATTTGGCACAAATGTGTTTACATCCCTGTTCATGAGCATTTCTCTTTTGCCAAGATAATCCATCTACCTGACAGGTGTGGCATATCAAGAAGCTGATTAAACAGCATGACCATTACACAGGTGCACCTTGTGCTGGGGACAATAAAAGGTCACTCTAAAATGAGCATTTGTGTCACACGACACAATGCCACAGATGTCTCAAATTGAGGGAGCGTGCAATTGGCATGCTGACTGCAGGAATATCCACCAGAGCTGTTGCCAGAGAATCTAATGTTCATTTTTCTAACCAAAATGAATGCAGAGATACCGTGATGAGATCCTGAGGCCCATTGTTGTGCCATTCATCCGCCGCCATCACCTCATGTTTCAGCATGATAATGCACGGCCCCATGTCGCAAGGATCTGTACACAATTCCTGGAAGCTGAAAATGTCCCAGTTCTTCCATGGTCTGCATACTCACCAGACATGTCACCCACTAAGCATGTTTGGGGTGCTCTGGATCAACGTGTATGACATTGTGTTCCACAGGAAACAATCAACAGCCTGATCAACTCTATGCAAAGGAGATGTGTCACGCTATATGAGGCAAATGGTGGTCACACTGGTTTTCTGAACCATGCCCCTACGTTTTTTTTTTAAAGGTATCTGACCAACAGATGTA
This sequence comes from Oncorhynchus masou masou, assembly GCF_036934945.1. Lineage (NCBI taxonomy): Eukaryota > Metazoa > Chordata > Actinopteri > Salmoniformes > Salmonidae > Oncorhynchus > Oncorhynchus masou. Next base: position 69,471 of record NW_027002638.1, on the reverse strand, counting down.
TCTGTATTCCCAGTCATGTAAAATCCATAAATTAGGGACTAATTCATTCACTTCAAATGGACTTATTTCCTTATATGAACTATAACTATAAAATCTTTGAATGAATGCTGCGTTTACATTTTTGTTCAGTATACATACAAACAGTGCATTCGGAAAGTATTCAGAACCCTTGACTTTTTCCAAATGTTACTTCACAGCCAAATTCTAAAAATTCTACACACAATACCCCACAATGACAAAGCGAAAATATGTTTGTAGAGTTTTTTGCTAATTTATTAAAAATAAAAAACAGAAATACCTTATTTCCAGTATCAGCCAAAAGTTTGAACACACCTACTAATTCAAGGGTTCCTCTTTATTTTCACTATTTTTTTTTTGCGACTGCACTTGAAGACACTTTCAAATTTCTTGAAATTCATGATTTACTGACCTTCATGTCTTAAAAGTAATGATGGACTGTCATTTCTCTTTGCTTATTTGTGCTGTTCTTGGCATAATATGGAGTTGGTCTTTTACCAAATTCTGTATGCCACCCCTACCTTGTCAAAACACAACTGATTGGCTCAAACGCATTAACTTCTTTGGGACTGGGGGGCAGTATTGAGTAGCTTGGATGAATAAGGTGCCCAGAGTAAACTGCCTGCTACTCAGGCCCAAAAGCTACAATATGCATATAATTAGTAGATTTGGATAGACAACACTCTGAAGTTTCTAAAAACTGTTTGAATTATGTCTGTGAATATACCAGAACTCAGGCAAAAACCTGAGAAGAAATCCAACCAGGAAGTGGGAAATCTGAGGTTTGTAGTTTTTCAAATCAAATCAAATCAAAATCAAATTTATTTATATAGCCCTTCGTACATCAGCTGATATCTCAAAGTGCTGTACAGAAACCCAGCCTAAAACCTCAAACAGCAAGCAATGCAGGTGTAGAAGCACGGTGGTTAGGAAAAACTCCCTAGAAAGGCCAAAACCTAGGAAGAAACCTAGAGAGGAACCAGGCTATGTGGGGTGGCCAGTCCTCTTCTGGCTGTGCCGGGTAGAGATTATAACAGAACATGGCCAAGATGTTCAAATGTTCATAAATGACCAGCATGGTCGAATAATAATAAGGTAGAAGAGTTGAAACTGGAGCAGCAGCACGGCCAGGTGGACTGGGGACAGCAAGGAGTCATCATGTCAGGTAGTCCTGGGGCATGGTCCTAGGGCTCAGGTCCTCCGAGAGAGAGAAAGAAAGAGAATTAGAGAGAGCATATGTGGGGTGGCCAGTCCTCTTCCGGCTGTGCCGGGTGGAGATTATAACAGAACATGGCCAAGATGTTCAAATGTTTATAAATGACCAGCATGGTCGAATAATAATAAGGTAGAACAGTTCAAGTCATTGCCTATCCAATATATAGTGTCTATGGGGTCATATTGCACTTCCTAAGGCTTCAACTAGATGTCAGCAGTCTTTAGAACCTTGTTTCAGGCTTCTACTGTGAAAGGGGAGAGAATAAGAGCTGTTTGAGTCAGAGGTCTGGCAGAATGCCATGAGCACAGTAAGGCACGCATGGCATGAGAGGCATGAGAGCTAGCTGCGTTCCTTTTCATTTCTAAAGACAAAGGAATTGTCCGGTTGAAACATTATTGAAGATTTATGTTAAAAACATCCTAAAGATTGATTCTAGACATCGTTTGACATGTTTCTATAAACTGTAATATGACTTTTTTGACTTTGTCTGAACTAAGTGATCGCGCATTGAGCATTTGGATTACCGGGCTAAACGCGTGAACAAATGAATGGATGATAAATGATGGACTTTATCGAACAAAACAAACATTTATTGTGGAACTGGGATTCCTGGGAGTGCATTCCGATGAAGATCAAAGGTAAGTGAATATTTATAACGCTATTTCTGAGTTTTGTGACACCTCTCCTTCTTTGGAAAATGGCTGTATGTTTTTCTGTGACTTAGCGCTGACCTAACATAATCACAAGGTGTGCTTTTGCTGTATAGCCTTTTTGAAATCAGACACCATGGCTGGATTAACGAGAAGTTTATCTTTAAAATGGTGTATAATACTTGTATGTTTGAGGAATTTTAATTATGAGATTTCTGTTGTTTTGAATTTGGCGCCCTGCAATTTCACTGGCTGTTGCTAGCGTCCCACATATCCCAGAGAAGTTTTAAAGAAAGAAATTCCACAAATTCACTTTTAACAAGGCACACCTTTTAATTGAAATGCATTTCAGGTTAATACCTCATGAAGCTGGTTGAGAGAATGCCAAGAGTGTGCAAAGCTGTCATCAAGGCAAAGGGTGGCAACTTTGAAGAATCTCAAATATAAAATATATTTTGATTTGTTTAACACTATTTTGGTTACTACATGATTCCATGTGTGTTATTTCATAGTTTTGATGTCTTCACTATTATTCTACAATGTATAAAAGAGTAAAAAATAAAGAAAAACCTTTAAAATGAGCTGGTGTCCAAACTTCTGACTGGTACTGTAAGTATTCAGACCCTTTGCAATGAGACTCAAATTGAGCTCAGGTGCATCCTGTTTCCATTGATCATCCTTGAGATGTTTCTACAACTTGATTGGAGTCCACCTGTGGTAAATTAAATTGATTGGACATGATTTGGAAAGGCACACACCTGTCTATATAAGGTCCCACAGTTGACCGTGCATGTTAGAGCAAAACCAAGCCAGTCAGGATAATATCTATGAGGGTGCCCATGTTTATGGATTTAGGGTTGTACCTGGTGGGTTCCTTGTGAGATTGAGGGCATCTAGCTTAGATTGTAGGACTGCCGGGGTGTTAAGCATATCCCAGTTTGGGTCACCAAGCAGAACGAACTCTGAAGGTATATGGGGGGCAATCAATTCACATATGGTGTCCAGGGCACAGCTGGGAGTGGGGGGGGGGGGGGGTCTATAACAGGCGGCAACAGTGAGAGACTTATTTCTGGAGAGATTCATTTTTAAAATTAGAAGCCCGAACTGTTTGGGCATAGACCATAGACCTTGAAAGTATGACAGAACTTTGCAGGCTAACTCCTCCGCCTTTGGTAGTTCTATCTTGATGGAAAATGTTGTAGTTGGGGATGGAAATCTCAGAATTTTTGGTGGCCTTCCTAAGCCAGGGTTCAGACACAGCAAGGACATCAGGGTTGGTGGAGTGTGTTAAAGCAGTGAGTAAAACAAACTTAGGGAGGAGGCTTCTGATGTTAACATGCATGAAACCAAGGCTTTTACGGTTACAGAAGTCAACAAGTGAGAGCGCAGGGCCTGGGTTAACCTCCACATCCCCCGAGGAACAGAGTAGGATGAGGGTATGGCTGAAGCCTATCAAAACTGGTAGTTTTGTGCGTTGGGGACAAAGAATAAAAGAAGCAGAATAATGGGCGAAGTAGGATAGATTCAGGGCATAATGTAGAGACAGGGGTATGGTAGGGTGTGTTGTGATGGTCATTACTGAGAGGTGGTTAAGGAGAGTGTTTTGAATTCTGATAACCTTACTGGTTATAACCTTTTTTGGCAAGACAGATTTTCCAAAAGGTGGTGGAGAGGCAAACTTTACCAAGGATCACCTTCAGTGCTCAGTTGTCTCCACCAAGTCTGTCCGCAAGCCTTCCTTCATGAACAGGCCTCTGTAAAATGGTATAGAATCAGCTTGATCCCCTCTGTCGAAGACGCTTGGACCTTCTTTTTTTATATTTTCAGTGGTATTGTTAACAAATACGCCCCCATAAAGAAAATGAGATGTTCTCTCTCTGTGGGTTTAACCCCAAGAAGTTCTGGAAAACGGTTAAAGACCTGGAGAATAAACCCTCCTCCTCGCAGCTTCCCATGTCCCCTAAAGTTGATGATGTGGTTGTTACTGACAAGAAGCACATGGCTTAGTCCTTTAAATCACCACTTAATTTAGTCAGGATTCCTATTTGACTCAGCCATGCCTCCTTGCCCAGCCAACATTTCCTCATCCGATGCTTCTTCCTCTTTTTTCCCCTGCCCTGCAACAAAGTTTCTCCCTGCAGGCAGTCACTGAACCAGAGAGGAACCATTGGTCAGTGATAAACCAGAGCCAGAGGTCCCGCTGCTATTGTTTAACCAAGAAGGTAGCAACACTGCTCTGGAGTTCCTCTCTGCACTCCTGTCTGTGGCAGCCAAGCTGCACCATAGAAATGGAATTACTAGAATGAGAATCCCATGAGGGTGCAGCCAAATTGCGATGGCCTGGGTTGTTTCCTTTCAACTCATTCTAGTTCTATGGTGTTTCCACTCCTGTATATGACAGCTAGGCAGCACCATAGAAATATAATTACTAGAATGAAAAAGAAATCCCTGACAGCCTCATGGCCATGGCAATTTGACTGCACCCTCATAGCATTTCCATTGTTTGCTTATATTTCTATGGACAGAAGCACAGCCCTGGCCTGCATCATGTATGGGAACTCTATTACTGGGTAAGCCAAAACCCAGCCGAGCTGGTGGCCCCAATTCAGAGGGAGAGGAGAGATAGACCTAACCCCAAGCCGAGAGTAATTTCAGCATACATTTGACAAATGGAATCCCAGAAGGTGGGGCTTATGCACATCTACAAGAGTGAGAGAGGAGGAGAATGGGCTAGCCCCCATTGGAATGCTGAACAGCTCTATGACTACAACACACACACACACACTGAAATCCTAGCTGTTTTAATATCCGCCATCGTCACACCGATACATAAGTCTACTGAAGCGCGACAATGACAAGCAGAAAAAACTGCCCAGAGAAGAAAAAAAGATTGTTTGAAGGGAGAAAACACTGCAGAGGGATGGAGGGACAAGGACACCATTCATGCGCTGGGAGAGGCCAATCAAAAGAGCCATTAACTAGCACGAGACCAATTGCATCAGAAGAGCAGCAGCTCGGGCAAAACGAGCATCCCCAAACCGTCACGATATTCCCTCGAAATGACACGCAGCTAGTTCCTCCAAAACAATGTAACAATATAAACAAGAGAAAAGTTGTCCATATGTAGCCTAATTTAATCAAAGCTAATCTTATGACACCATAAATACTGCACTTTTAACCTTTGATATTCCTCAAGACTGCTCACTGTGACGATGGAAATGCACAATAGTTACCTTTTAAGAAACCAATGCAAGAAATAATCTTAAAATCTATGAAAATATAACACTAGTCTCCCTCTGCAAACAAATCCCCTAAATTACTGGCATCCTAATTTGTCATATCACCAGGAATCATTCCAGTCCAGCTACAGTAGGATGTACACCAGAGGAGGTATACAGCAATGTCATTGAAGCCAGGCTATAGTCCAAACTCTGAGTCATGCTAGACTACAGCAGTATGCGGGACTATTGCTGCTCTCGCTATCAGTACATTAACTCTCTCTAAGGGTAACCGTAGGACAAAAAAAAAATGGCACTGAATGTAGCTGAATGCGGAAGTCCTCCCATTTAGTGTGTCTGGAGGTGATATGTTGTGCTTCCCAAATGGCACCCTATATAGTGCACTACTTTTGATCAGAGCCAATTTGGGGCCCTGGTTAAAAGTACTACACCATATAGGGAATAGGGTGCAATTTAAGACACCACCATGGTAAACTTGGGACTGCAGAGTACTGGAGACGGAGATAGCCTTGGGGGACCAAGGGCCGTGCCCAGCACATGAGGGAGCTTCAATGTGAGCCCTGTTGTGTGTGTGTATGTGTACAGGAGCTTCTCCCTTGCCGTGAATGGGGCATCTTCAATGTGAGCACTGTGTTGTGCCTATGCATGAGTTTGTATGTAAACCACTATCCGCGTGCACAATTATCGCATTCTGTGTGCGCCTCAGTGCTTCCTATCCTCGCGCCAACCGTCCACTGCAACAGACAGACCTATTGTACCCCGAACTATCAGCCCTCCCTATCCCCCATTTCTCCCCCTGAACCCCTAATCCACCCCTCCATTCCCCTCTCTCCCTCCTTGTATGTCCTGTGCCTCACCCTCAGGCCATGCTTGACATCACAGGCAGCCCCCCATGCAACTCCCCCAGTCCTCCCTCCTGTTCGCCCTAACCTCGCTGTTGCTACATCTCATTTACATCTTTATGCCCGTCTGTCCACTGACACGTGGCTTGTTCCTCAACGCCACAACATCCAAGTGCATGCGACTGTGGAAGCATCCAAAATGGCGCCCTATGCTCTATATAGTGCGCTACCTGGGAATGGGCCCTGGTCAAAAGTAGTCCACTTTGTAGTGCCCAGTTCATCTCCCGCTCTGGTGTCTAGGGTTAGTATTATGAACCATGTGCTCTTCTGACGTCACTGTTGTTGATGTATTCCCACTGTTTCTGTAATGGCTGTGTATTAACCCTGGTCTGTAATAGGCTTGACCTCCCCTAGTCATCCAACATCTTCATGGCAATGACAACCTGACCATCCTTGACAGAGTGAATTATAAACTCAGCAAAAAAAAGAAAAATTCCTCTCACTGTCAACTGCGTTTATTTTCAGAAAACTTAACATGTGTAAATATTTGTATGAACATAAGATTCAACAACAGACATTAACTGAACAAGTCAGTTACAGACAGTCACAGACATGTGACTGACAGAAATGGAATAATGTGTCCCTGAACAGAGGGGGGCGGGGGTCAAAAGTAACAGTCAGTATCTGGTGTGGCCACCAGCTGCATTAAGTACTGCAGTGCATCTCCTCCTCATGGACTGCACCAGATTTGCCAATACTTGCTGTGAGATGTTACCTCAATCTTCAACCAAGGCACATGCAAGTTCCCGGAAAAGTCTGGGGGGGGTAATGGCCCTAGCCCTCACCCTCCGTTCCAACAGGTCCCAGAGGTGCTCAATGGGATTGAGATCCGGGCTCTTCGCTGGCCATGGCAGAACACTGACATTCCTATCTTGCAGGAAATCACTCACAGAACGAGCAGTATGGCTGGTGGCATTGTCATGCATTGTCATGCATGTCACGATGAGCCTGCAGGAAGGGTACCACATGAGGGAGGAGGCAGTCTTCCCTTTAACGCACAGCGTTGAGATTACCTGCAATGACAACAAACTCAGTCCGATGATGCTGTGACACACCGCCCCAGACCATGACGGACCCCCCACCTCCAAATCAATCCCGCTCCAGAGTACAGGCCTCGGTGTAACACTCATTCCTTCGACGATAAACGTGAATCCAACCATCACCCCTGGTGAGACAAAATCGTGACTCATCAGTGAAGAGCACTTTTTGCCAGTCCTGTCTGGTCCAGCGAAGGTGGGTTTGTGCCCATAGGCGACGTTGTGGCCGGTGATGTCTGGGGAGGACCTGCCTTACAACAGGCCTACAAGCCCTCAGTCCAGCCCCCCTCTGCCTATTACGGACAGTCTGAGCACTGATGTAGGGATTATGCATTCCTGGTGTAACTCGGGCAGTTGTTGTTGCCATCCTGTACCTGTCCCGCAGGTGTGATGTTTGGATGTACCTATCCTCTGCAGTCCTCATGCCTCCTTGCAGCATGCATAAGGCATGTTCACGCAGATGAGAAGGGACCCTGGGCATCTTTCTTTTGGTGTTTTTCAGAGTCAGTAGAAAGGCCTCTTTGGTGTCCTAAGTTTTCATAACTGTGACCTTAATTGCCTACTGTCTGTAAGCTGTTAGTGTCTTAACGACCGTTCCAGTTCATTAATTGTTTATGGTTCACTGAACAATCATGGGAAACAGTGTTTAAACCCTTTACAATGAAGATCTGTGAAGTTATTTGGATTTTTACAAATTATCTTTGAAAGACAGGGTCCTGAAAAAGGACGTTTCCTTTTTTGCTGTTTATATACATTCATTATATCGGTCCATGGCCCTGTACAGCAGCTGTTATCTAGAATCAAGATGAATCTAATGAATAAGTTACTTTGATGATAAGCTTGAATGAAGACCAGACACATTTGAGCTAATTAGCTAATATCATGTCATCCGGTGAAGCTCCCTCAGACTACCCAAGTTCCCTAAATGCAACCACATTTTGAAGAAGAATAGCTTCCTGAATTCCTCGTGTCGCAATAAGCGCCCTCCTGATAATCACGTTTCCATGAATACCAAGGGGAACATGGCTTTAAAATACACACTTCCACCATCCTCCCTCCACAGGAATTGCAAAGCAATGCGATGTGACTAATAATTTATTCTGCAATGGTAGTGAGTGTATTGTCGGAGGGGGGCTAGGCCGATCTGACCCTGATCAGGTCTGTGATTCAATAAGATACAGATTAAAAGGATCACCAGCACTGCTGCGTTAACCTCAAATGGATTACAAACAGATTTAACACTGTACACCAACATAACCCCGGATGCCATTGCATTTGCCTAGGCATTAACAGAAAATACACACATAAACGATACATGGTATGTCCATGGGATTGGTTTAAGCCTCAATTTCCCAAAGTAGACGAACCAACCAGATCCCTTTTTCTGGAGCACTGATCGAAACTGATCTGGGACCAGTATAGTTAGTGTGGCGTCAAAAAGAAACCATCTGACCTATTACTATTACACCTGTGCCACTTTGGTACAATAGCCTCAGTACATTGTGTCAGTTGATTGTGTGTTCATTCAGCTCTATATTAACACCACATGAAACCTCCCTCTGGGGTTACAGAACAGGTCTGAATAGTTTGCCACACACACTGGAATGGGCCAATAGAGAGGTGGCGTTAGGTCACTCTCTCTGGGAGTATAATCAAATCAAATTTTATTTGTCACATACACATGGTTAGCAGATGTTAATGCGAGTGTAGCGAAATGCTTGTGCTTCCAGTTCCGACAATGCTACTGCATTGTCGGAACTGGAAGCACAAGCATTTCGCTACACTCGCATAACCAACAAGTAATCTAACTAACAATTCCAAAACTAATTTCTTATACACAGTGTAAGGGGATAAAGAATATGTACATAAAGATATGAATGAGTGATGGTGCAGAGCAGCATAGGCAAGATACAGTAGATGGTATCGAGTACAGTATATACATATGAGATGAGTATGTAAACAAAGTGGCATACATGTATCACTAGTGGCTAGTGATACATGTATTACATAAGGATGCAGTAGATGACAGAGTACAGTATATACGTATACATATGAGATGAATAATGTAGGGTATGTAAACATTATATTAGGTAGCATTGTTTAAAGTGGCTAGTGATATATTTTACATCCTTTCCCATCAATTCCCATTATTGAAGTGGCTGGAGTTGAGTCAGTGTGTTGGCAGCAGCCACTCAATGTTAGTGGTTGCTGTTTAACAGTCTGATGGCCTTGAGATAGAAGCTGTTTTTCAGTCTCTCGGTCCCAGCTTTGATGCACCTGTACTGACCTCGCCTTCTGGATGATAGCGGGGTGAACAGGCAGTGGCTCGGGTGGGTGTTGTCCTTGATGATCTTTCTGGCCTTCCTGTGACATCGGGTGGTGTAGGTGTCCTGGAGGGCAGGTAGTTTGCCCCCAGTGATATGTTGTGCAGACCTCACTACCCTCTGGAGAGCCTTACGGTTGTGGGCGGAGCAGTTGCCGTACCAGGCGGTGATACAGCCCGCCAGGACGCTCTCGATTGTGCATCTGTAGAAGTTTGTGAGTGCTTTTGGTGACAAGCCGAATTTCTTCAGCCTCCTGAGGTTGAAGAGGCGCTGCTGCGCCTTCTTCACGATGCTGTCTGTGTGAGTGGACCAATTCAGTTTGTCTGTGATGTGTATGCCGAGGAACTTAAAACTTACTACCCTCTCCACTACTTTTCCATCGATGTGGATAGGGGGGTGTTCTCTCTGCTGTTTCCTGAAGTCCACAATCATCTCCTTAGTTTTGTTGACATTGAGTGTGAGGTTATTGTCCTGACACCACACTCCGAGGGCCCTCACCTCCTCCCTGTAGGCCGTCTCGTCGTTGTTGGTAATCAAGCCTACCACTGTTGTGTCGTCCGCAAACTTGATGATTGAGTTGGAGGCGTGCGTTGCCGCGCAGTCGTGGGTGAACAGGGAGTACAGAAGAGGGCTCAGAACGCACCCTTCTGGGGCCCCAGTGTTGAGGATCAGCGGGGTGGAGATGTTGTTGCCTACCCTCACCACCTGGGGGCGGCCCGTCAGGAAGTCCAGTACCCAGTTGCACAGGGCGGGGTCGAGACCCAGGGTCTCGAGCTTGATGACGAGCTTGGAGGGTACTATGGTTTTAAATGCCGAGCTGTAGTCGATGAACAGCATTCTCACATAGGTATTCCTCTTGTCCAGATGGGTTAGGGCAGTGTGCAGTGTGGTTGAGATTGCGTCGTCTGTGGACCTATTTGGGCGGTAAGCAAATTGGAGTGGGTCTAGGGTGTCAGGTAGGGTGGAGGTGATATGGTCCTTGACTAGTCTCTCAAAGCACTTCATGATGACGGAAGTGAGTGCTACGGGACGGTAGTCGTTTAGCTCAGTTACCTTAGCTTTCTTGGGAACAGGAACAATGGTGGCCCTCTTGAAGCATGTGGGAACAGCAGACTGGTATAGGGATTGATTGAATATGTCCGTAAACACACCAGCCAGCTGGTCTGCGCATGCTCTGAGGGCGCGGCTGGGGATGCCGTCTGGGCCTGCAGCCTTGCGAGGGTTAACACGTTTAAATGTTTTACTCACCTCGGCTGCAGTGAAGGAGAGACCGCATGTTTCAGTTGCAGCCTGTGTCAGTGGCACTGTATTGTCCTCAAAGCGGGCAAAAAAGTTATTTAATCTGCCTGGGAGCAAGACATCCTGGTCCGTGACTGAGCTGGATTTATTCTTATAGTCCGTGATTGACTGTAGACCCTGCCACATACCTCTTGTGTCTGAGCCGTTGAATTGAGATTCTACTTTGTCTCTATACTGACGCTTAGCTTGTTTGATAGCCTTACGGAGGGAATAGCTGCACTGTTTGTATTCGGTCATATTACCAGTCACCTTGCCCTGATTAAAAGCAGTGGTTCACGCTTTCAGTTTCACGCGAATGCTGCCATCAATCCACGGTTTCTGGTTAGGGAATGTTTTAATCGTTGCTATGGGAAAGACATCTTCAACGCACGTTCTAATGAACTCGCACACCGAATCAGCGTATTCGTCAATGTTGTTGCCTGACGCAATACGAAACATGTCCCAGTCCACGTGATGGAAGCAGCCTTGGAGTGTGGAATCAGCTTGGTCGGACCAGCGTTGGACAGACCTCAGCGTGGGAGCTTCTTGTTTCAGTTTCTGTCTGTAGGCAGGGATCAGCAAAATGGAGTCGTGGTCAGCTTTTCCGAAAGGGGGGCGGGGCAGGGCCTTATATGTGTCGCGGAAGTTAGAATATCAGTGATCCAAGGTTTTGCCAGCCCTGGTGGCGCAATCGATATGCTGATACATTTTAGAGAGTCTTGTTTTCAGATTAGCCTTGTTACAATCCCCAACTACAATGAATGCAGCCTCAGGATGTATGAATTCCAGTTTGCAAAGAGTCAAATAAAGTTTGTTCAGAGCCATCGATGTGTCTGCTTGGGGGGGGAATATATACGGCTGTGATTATAATCGAAGAGAATTCTCTTGGTAGATAATGCGGTCTGCATTTGATTGTGAGGAATTCTAAATCAGGTGAACAGAAGGATTTGAGTTCCTGTATGTTTCTGTGATCACACCACGTCTCGTTAGCCATAAGGCATACGCCCCCGCCCCTCTTCTTTCCAGAAAGGTGTTTGTTTCTGTCGGCGCGATGCGTGGAGAAACCCGCAGGCTGCACCGCCACCGAGAGCGTCTCTCCAGTGAGCCATGTTTCTGTGAAGCAAAGAACGTTACAGTCTTTGATGTCCCTCTGGAATGCTACCCTTGCTCGGATTTCATCAACCTTGTTGTCAAGAGACTGGACATTGGCGAGAAGAATGCTAGGAAGTGGGGCACGATGTACCCGTCTACGTAGTCTGACCAGAAGACCGCCTCGTTTCCCTCTTTTACGAAGTCGTTTTTTTGGGTCGCCGGCTGGGATCCATTCCGTTGTCCTGGTTGAAAGGCAGAACACAGGATCCGCTTCGCGAAAGTCATATTCTTGGTTGTACTGATGGTGAGTTGACGCTGATCTTATATTCAGTAGTTCTTCTCGACTGTATGTAATGAAACCTAAGATGACCTGGGGTACTAATGTAAGAAATAACACGTCAAAAAAACAAAAAACTGCATAGTTTCCTAGGAACGCGAAGCGAGGCGGCCATCTCTGTCGGCGCCGGAAGTATGTAAGTTTAATTGAGGTGAATCATTCCTGTACATTACCAGACACCAGTGATCTGGTGTAACCAAGACAACAGGTCTGGTGAAATGGTTGCCCGGGCTTGTTTATCATAATAAAGGGCAAGGCCCTGTTCACCTGACTAGGTGGAGAAATAGATGGGGGGGGGGGGGCGTGGCCAACAGGGGCGTGGCCAACAGCGCCTTCTCCGACCAACATTTTTAGAGGCCCTCCCATGGCAGCAGAAACAAAATGTTGCCGTTTTAAAACAATTTTGTCTGCTATTCGCAATTCTATACATTTTGCCATGGGGAAAAGAATGCATTTTACAGTTTAATTAAGCTAGTTTCCTGCAATTCTACACATTTTGCCATGGCTTGTGTTGTGTTCTTATGCTACACTTCATGACCAAAAGCTTGTCAAACATCTCATTACAAATTATGGCCATTATTATAGAGTTGGTCCCCCCTTTGGTGCTATAACAGCCTCCACTCTTCTGGGAAGGCTTTCCACTAGATGTTGGAACATTGCTGCGGGGACTTGCTACTTGCTTCCATTCAGCCACAAAAGCATTAGTGAAGTCGGGCAATGATGCTGGGTGATTAAGCCTGGCTCGCAGTCGGTGTTCCAATTAATTCCAAAGCTGTTCGATGGCGTTAAGGTCAGGGCTCTGTGCAGGCCAGTCAAGTTATTCCACACCAACCTTGGCAAACCATTTCTGTTTGGAACTCCCTTTGTGCACGGAGACATTGTCATGCTAAAACAGGAAAGGGCATCGTATAGAATGTCATTGTATGCTGTAGCATTAAGGTTTCCCTTCACTGGAACTAAAGGGCCTATCCCGAACCATGAAAAACAGCCCCAGGCAATTCGTTATTCCTCCTCCAAACATTAGTTGGCATTATGCATTGTGGCAGGTCCTGGTAGAGTCCAATGGCGACAAGCTTTACGCCACTCCAGCCAATGCTTGCCATTGCGCATGGTGATCTTAGGCTTGTGTGCGGCTGCTCGGCCATGGAAACCCCTTTCATGAAGCTCCCGACAAACAGTTATTATGCTGACGTTAATTCCAGAGGCAGTTGGTAACTTGGTAGTGAGTGTTGCAACTGAGGACAGATTATTTTTTACGCGCTACAACACTCGGTGGTCCCGTTCTGTGAGCTTGTGTGGCCTACCACTTCACGGCTGAGCCGTTGTTGCTCCTAGCTGTTTCCAATTCACAATAACAGCACTTACAGTTGACCAGTGCAGCTCAAGCAGGGCAGATATTTGACGAACTGTGATGATGCCACGTTGAGCTCATCAGTAAAGGCCATTCTCCTGCCAATGTTTGTCTACAGAGATTGCATGACTGTGTGCTCAATTTGTATACATCTATCAGCAAAGGATGTGGCTGAACTGTCCGACTCCACTAATTTGAAGTGGTGTCCACATACTTTTGTATATATAGTGTATCTGAGTGAGTCAAACATTATAACAAAATCAATTGGGGGCCCCATGCCAAGACATTTGGGGAATTTTAGGGGAAACACTGCAATGTTGTTTTTGTAATATTATCATCCCTTTAGTATGTGATGTCTCTGAAACAATACAGTTATACTGATCTGTAGCATCCTGTATCTGGGCAAATAATGGTTTGCTTTGTGAGTAACTTTAACCAGTTGCCATTCCATTTCCTCTTTATTCCGTGCTGTAATGTGAAGTGCTTCCAAAATAATATGAACAACAGACTAGAAGGGAGCTTGTAGTAGCTGCAGTAGGACAGGATACTGGAGTTTTAGACTTGATATGTCAGGTCATGGAGTTGCTCCCAGTATCTCAGCGTCAGCAGGATAATGGAGTGGAACTTTAGCACAGGGCAGGCCTCTGCTGATCGCTACAACCAACCAACCACAGTGAGAGTCGGTGTGACGAACAGATAGACAGAATGCAGAGACAGACAGAGATGACAGAGACATCAGACAACTACAGTCCTTATTGTGGCATTCAGCAGTTTTGTACAGCAGAAGCACGCCACAGCCAAGCCGGTGTAAAACACAAAGACTTAATCTGACAACAACACAAAGGCATATTAGTTTACCATTCATTCACAGTTCACCTTAGCATGGATTGCCATAACAACAGCAAGTAGCAGGGATGATGAGAAAGAAGTGAGGTTTACACAGCTGTGTGTAAATGCCAACTGTCACTTTTACTGAGCTGTAATGTTCAAATGTCCCATTCGTGTGTGTGGTAATCTAGTATAGTTTTAATTTAAAAACAAGGTCATGATGTGTGAAGATCAGATCATTGTTTTCTTGAGAGCAAGTGTTTCACTCTCTGTATGGTGAGTGCATTTCCTAGATAAGGTTAAAAGAAATGACTTGATTTCTCACTCAACACACCCTATGCTGGTGAAATCTACCCAGCGCTTTCACTTGGTGGTGCATGTCTCCAGTCTGTTCTATTCCAGCGTTTATAATATTAACAATAATTAGCCTGAAATGCAAGGTAATTTATTCTTTGAAAGGTTGTCCCCAAAAAGACTGAATGCAGATGCTTGGGGCAGAATACTTCACTTTTTTATAGTCAGCCATAATACCTCTTCCATAATAAAATGTTTGAGATCTTTCGCTCTCATCTTTTGGAGTAAAGCCAACCCAAGGGACACCAATTTCTGACTACAATATTCTAACAGCTGTAGCATGCCTTCACTAGCAAAAAGAAAACACCTGAAGGACAAATAACCTGTGTTGTATAGGCTACAAAGAACTGTCTGAGGATGTAATTACGTAGGTTTTGCCTGTTTCTGTTTGTGTGATGGCACTGAGCACGGATTTCAGGCCAATATGCTAATGCCTGCAACCTGGGTTTGTAGCCTAGGCTTCGGCTAGATGATTTCTGCTTTGTTGTCTTCCCTTTCCAATTCAAATGTCTTCAATCCTATGTCTTGGGAAATATGCAAATGAAGACCACTTAAAACATTGCAACGATTGATAACGAAATGAATGGAGTATCAGCACCGCTACAATGTGTCCTCTAACCTCTGATGAAGATTATAACAAAACATGGCCAAGATTTTCTAATGTTCATAAATGACCATTTGCATGGTCAAAAATTTGTCTGGGACAGGTATTAATTCGACAAGAGAGAACAGAAGTCACGATCCATAGCACCGCTCGCAGAACCTCTGATGAATATTAAGAGCAGCTGCAATGTAAAAATACAGGTGGACTTTGGGACAGAAACGTAAACATGCCAGGTCCATCTGATGTATGACAAATATTTATGTGAAACTGGAGCAGCTGAAACAGCAGCTGCACGGTCTGGGGACAGCAAGGAGTGATCATGCCAGGTAGTCCTGAGGAATGGTCCTAGTGCTCACACCTGAAATTATAAAGCAAGAACAACAGTAAATAATGTCTAAAGGACATCGGATAAATAAAACAGCAATGCCCACCTGAATGTTCCCATAATCAAACTGACCCTAGCCCCCCGACACACAAACTACAGCAGGATAAATACTGGAGGCTGAGAAAAACAGGATGCAGTCAGGAGCCATCGCTCGTGGCCCCATCCGAAAATGATCGCTCAGCCCCGTCTGACAGGGCCAAACAGGAAAATATAACCCCACCCACTTTGCCAAAACTATGCCCCCATACAAATAAGGCAGATTAAAATCTTTAAACAACCAGCGTCAATCATTAATAGAAATCATAAACAGAATGGCGTGCATCAGCATTTCAAGACCATTTGCCGTGAGGTGATGCACACACCAATCAGACAACAACACAAAGATCTCCGGCACAACCCAAGCATTATTGGCATGCCAAAGCCAATGAAGGAAGATCACATCAGTGACACCGCAACCCATGTCTAATTCTGTGGGGACGCACCCCATCCAAGTGGCGGCACTCTATTGTGCTTTAGAGATTTATTCCCTCTAAAAAAATATAAAAATGGGGAATTATTCAAATGTAACTCTTATTATGTCAATTGCAATTAGGTTAGGGCATTATTATAGCCTATACTGGCTATAATGACTGGCACAGTGAACATACTCATAACAATGATAATGTAGTAGACAGTAGACAAATTGACCTTAATAATCAATAGCATGCAGGTGGGTCTTTAAAAAAAAATCAAGAAGAAGATCAAAATAGCTGCAAGTTGTGTTTATTGAATTAAATGGGGTGTAATAAAAATTAGTTGTGAGTAGGGGGGGTTGTCTCACTCCCTCTTCTGTTGGCTTTGAGAGTTTATTTAGAAAGTGGGTTGGGGGAGGTGGCAGCAGGTTTTTCCCAAACTCGTCTTCTGCACAGTTACTTTTTGCATTTTTTTTTTGCAGGGGAAGCAAAATAGTTTTGCTAGGGCGGCTGTGATCCGGGGAGGAGAGCCTGTTTTTTCTTAGGCTCATCTGCAGCCACAGTACCTGAACAGGTGACAGAGAACAAGGCATGAAATCAGGGTCGTGTTCATTAGGGTACACAGTAGCAAAATATTTTAAAACAAAAACAAGCATTTGTTATTGGCAAGTTCAAGAAAGTTCCTCCCTGTTTTAGTCCGCTGTCTTCCATTTAGTGGCTAATGAATAAGACCCTGATAACTTCATCATAGTCTCCCGTCCTTACATTACAATAGTGTGCTGAAGACAGATGCACATGTTGACTGACAGAAATGAGGACTTACTATCATTGCCAAGAGGAGACACCTTGTTCTTCTTCTGGTTCTTGTTATTTCCTCGCTTCTTCTTTCCTGACTTCCTCACTTCTTTCTTCATAGCCTCTTCCTTCTCTTTCTTCTTAGTAGAGAGAGAAACAGACATGAGTTGATGCCTCACAATTAAACAGCCCAAATAACTAAACGATCTACTAGTTCTTGGCCGTCTCACCTGTGTGGAGGTGATGTCCTCGAGGTCTGTGGAGAGGGCGCTGCTGATGGGCTTGGTGCTTTCAGAAAGGTAGCTAATAACCTGGGACTTTTCAGAGATGGCTGAGCTTACACTGGTCTTTTCCAAACCAGTGCTGTCATCAGCCATCTCCTCTCGGTCCTCTTCTAGGGTTTCCCTCCAAGCCAGGAGCTCCTCGGTGAGGGTGACGTCACTCCTTGAGGAGTGTGACCTCCCACTACCACGGCTCCTCCTGGCTCCAAAATGGCCATCGGAACTACAGTCCTCTGAATAGTCATCTATGACTTGTGTGATGGTGTCCGCCATGCACCTGATGGCTCCCTCACTACCAGAGCGTGCGGCACGCAGTTGAGCCCGGTTGGAGTCCGAACGCAAGGACAATCTTTTAGCCGCAGTCTTCACGATGGCCTTCACCGCATCCTCCCCACTGAATTGGATGCTCTCCTCCAGGCCAAAGACGACAGAGATGTCAGCATACTTCAGGGCATGCTGGACCTCCACAAAGAGATCCTTCATCAGCCTGAAGGGGTCATTGGCCCTCCTTGTCTGGGGGACTCTGAGGCCTCCAGTTGGCACATGATGCCGTGGAGAATAAACTTCAGAGTCTGGGGGCTCATGACGGTGGCCCAGGGAGTGCTGCAAAGGAGGATGTGCTCCTTGCCTGGTAGGAGGGAGGGAATCTTCTCCAGGGGGTCCTGCCTGTTTTTGGTGGGCATCAGGGAGCTCATCTCGGAGACCTCAGCCCCCCCCACCTCTTCTTCCAGAGTCTGGGCAGGAGCTGCCCATGCTGCCTGGGTTGAGGTGGAGGGCTTAGGGTATGAGACAGTCATGACACTTACAACCACCTCCTCTTCGTCCTTGGGTGAAGAGGAACACAGAGAGTCAGGGAACCTTTCCCTGGCACCGGAATCCAATCCTAAGAAAACACACTCATATTCTGAACTGGTTCAAAGCCACATCCATGTATAACACTATGCAGTATCTAGTACATTTACTATAATGGTAATACACTGGTTATTACACAAGTTATTACTGGTGATATGGGCAAAACAGGTTATAAGTGTACCTTTCTGGATGATGAGTCTGGCCTTGTAATCGTTGTTGCAGGTACTGTTCAGGATGTCTCCCACCCTGGTGGTCAGGACCTGGCAGACGGCCCCTAGTCAAATCAAAATGTATTTAATACAGGGGTTTCAAACTACTTCCATGGAGGGCTAAGTGTCTGCGGGTTTTAGTTTTTTCCTTTCAATTAAGACCTAGACAACCAGGTTAGAGGAGTTTCTTACTAATTAGTGACCTTAATGCATCAATCAAGGCTGGAGTGAAACCCTGCAGAAACCCGGCCTTCTATAGAATGCGTTGACATTTGATTTAAAGTAATTCTTCACACATAACATATCTCCAAACACTGTGTAGAAAAATAAGAAAAAAAGAGGAGAGAAAATGAAAATACCATTACTGACAATAAGAGAAAAGAAAGAAGGGGAATGTGCGGGTGCAAAAGACGGTAAAAACAACATAATAACTAACCTAGTGCCTCCTTGTTGTCATCGGAGAGGGAGAGGGAGCTGGAGGACTGGAGGGTAACTTTAGTGCCCTTCTTGATAGCTGGCAGGACACCTACAGAAAGAGGATCGTAGACATTAGTGGATCCTTCCACCATATATCGTTTTAGAATTCTATCAATAAATCCAGGTACTTTGGAAGTGGAGATGAATACTCACTGTAACTGGTTGTTTGAGTTAGAGTTTGAGGCAGTGCCAACATACCAACTACTTGGCGGCTTAGTTTTTTCACCCCTGACTTAGCCTCCCTAGACCTTCTAGCCTTGATAACCTCTGTGGCCTTCTTTTCTGCCTTTGCTATATTTGCCTCTCGGCTGGGCCTGGGGCCTTGCGGGGGCTTCGGCACAAGGTTCTGAGACAAATAACAACAGTGGGGAAATCATATCACCATAGAAACCACATTTTTCACCATAGGCATGATGGTACTGAGTGACATGTCACATAAGGGTTAACCTTAGAATTAGAATCTGAATTAAAATCTGAATTCCAATACTATTAGTTCTGACTAGTAGGTGGTCCATGTGTCTTAATGGCGTTATTATAGCGTTGTAAACTGGTTTTCAACCCGTCGTATTACTACATTGCGACCAACTGGCCTCCGTGACAACCAGACGTTTTGCAACAGAACTAAAAGATGTTTCTTACCTTTCGAGGGCTATCCTGGGGGCAGTCTACCAGGGCTGGCAGGCTTAGTCCATCATGGCCAGCGGAATGGACATCTGCCTTTCGAGGGCTATCCTGGAGGCAGTCTACCAGGGCAGGCAGGCTTAGTCCATCATGGCCAGCGGAATGGACATCTGCCTTTCGAGGGCTATCCTGGAGGCAGTCTACCAGGGCAGGCAGGCTTAGTCCATCATGGCCAGCGGAATGGACATCTGCCTTTCGAGGGCTATCCTGGAGGCAGTCTACCAGGGCTGGCAGGCTTAGTCCATCATGGCCAGCGGAATGGTCATCTGTCTGGAGCACTTGCTCTCGAGCACAAGCTTGGAGGTTCCCAGCCTGGGGTATAGGAACATAAGGAAATACAGAGAACTTAAGCCCTCCATTATTATGCCCACTTTTCCAACTATAAACCATAACCTTAGAATTACAATCAGAATTCAAATCGGAATTCCAAAACTATTAGTTCTAACTAAACTCAGCAAAAAAAGAAACATCCTCTCACTGTCAACTGCGATAAATATTTGTATGAACATAACAAGATTCAACAACTGAGACATAAACTGAACAAGTTCCACAGACATGTGACGAACAGAAATGGAATAATGTGTCCATGAACAAAGGAGGGGTCAAAATCAAAAGTAACAGTCAGTAACTGGTGTGGCCACCAGCTGCATTAAGTACTGCAGTGCATCTCCTCCTCATGGGCTGCACCAAATTTGTCAGTTCTTGCTGTGAGAAGTTAACCCACTCTTAAAAATGAAATAAGAAAATGTTACCCCACTCTTCCACCAAGGCACCTGCAAGTTCCTGCACATTTCTGGGGGAAAAGCCCAAGCCCAAGCCCTCCGATCCAAAAGGTCCCAGACATACTCAATGGGATTGAGATCCGGGCTGTTCGCTGGCCATGGCAGAACACTGACATTCCTGTCTTGCAGGATATCACGCACAGAACGAGCAGTATGGCTGGTGGCATTGTCATGCTGGAGGGTCATGTCACGATGAGCCTGGAGGAAGGGTACCACATGAGGGAGGAGGCCGTCTTCCCTTTAACGCACAGCGTTGAGATTGCCTGCAATGACAACAAGCTCAGTCCGATGATGCTGTGACACACCGCCCCAGACCTTGACGGACCCTCCACCTCCAAATCGATCCCGCTCCAGAGTACAGGCCTCGGTGTAATGCTCATTCCTTTCGACGATAAACGCAAATCCGACCATTACCTCAAGTGAGACAAAACTGCAACTTTTTGCCAGTCCTGTCTGGTCCAGCGACGGTTGGGTTTGTGCCTATAGGTGACGTTGTGCCCGGTGATATCTGGTGAGGAGCTGCCTTACAACAGGCCTACAAGCCCTCAGTCCAGTCTCTCTCAGCCTATTGCGGACAGTCTGAGCACTGATGGAGGGATTGTGCGTTCCTGGTGTAACTCGGGCAGTTGTTGTTGCCATCCTGAACCTGTCCCGCAGGTGTGATGTTCACATGTACCAATCCTGTGCAGGTCTTGTTACACGTGGTCTGCCATTGCGATGACGATCAGCTGTCCGTCCTGTCTCCCTGTAGCGCTGTCTTAGGCGTCTCACAGTACGGACATTGCGATGTATTGCCCTGGCCACATCTGCAGTCCTCATGCCGCCTTACAGCATGCCTAAGGCACATTCATGCAGATGAGCAGGGACCCTGGGCATCTTTCTTTTGGTGTTTTTCAGAGTCAGTAGAAAGGCCTCTTTAGTGTCCTAAGTTTTCACAACTGTGACCTTAATTGCCTACTGTCTGTAAGCTGCTAGTGTCTTAACGACCGTTCCACAGGTGCATGTTCATAAATTGTTTATGGTTCATTGAACAAGCATGGGAAACAGTGTTAAAACCCTTCACAATGAAGATCTGTGAAGATATTTGGATTTTTACGAATTATCTTTAAAATACACGGTCCTGAAAAAGGGACGTTTCTTTTTTTGCTGAGTTCAGTAGGTGGTCCATGTGTCTTAATGGCTTTATTATCATGTTGTAAACTAGTTTT
Source organism: Oncorhynchus masou masou (assembly GCF_036934945.1). Classification (NCBI taxonomy): domain Eukaryota; kingdom Metazoa; phylum Chordata; class Actinopteri; order Salmoniformes; family Salmonidae; genus Oncorhynchus; species Oncorhynchus masou. The sequence continues at coordinate 48,119 of NW_027002638.1, read as the reverse complement.
CAACACGTCATATTACTAGATTGCAACCAACTGGTCTCCGTTACAACCAGACGTTTTGCAACAGAACTATAAGACGTTTTCTTACCTTTAGGGGGCTGTCAATGGGGCAGTCTACCAGGGCTGGCAGCCTTAGTCCATCATGGTCAGTGATGTCTGTCTGGAGGACCTGCTCTCCAGCACTAGCTTGGAGGGTCCCAGCCTGGGGTATATGAACATAAGGAAATACATTTAACCTTAGCCCTCAATTAATTATGCCCACTTTTCCAACTATAAATCATATCAATCTGTTTTTTACAGCATATAGGTTATACTACCAAGAAGATATCCTCATTACATATCAAGAGGGATAGCCCCAGAATTAACAAACTTTTTTTTTAATCACTTATGAGACTTACTTTTAGAATAATTTTTCTCAACAGTTTATGATTTCTATCCATTGTCCTTTCAGGCACCCTTCAGATTGGACCTGACATTTTTTTAAATAAACAAATACATTTTAAAATACATTTCAAACATTTTTTTACAGCATCTTGGCCAGTTATGCTGTACTTACACTGAATGTCTTCTTTGTCCACTCAAAGTGATTTATTTGAACATGAGGATGACTGTCCTTTGCAAAGCATCAACTCAACTGAGGCAAAAGTAGCGCACTGAACATTTCTTGAGTTCGTTTACGTCATAGTCTTCTATATTCCATCGTACATTATGACGTCAACTACAAAAGCACAGAGCGACCACTCCGGGAAATTAATGCATTGTTTCTGATCACATACGATATCTGAAAAATGTTTACATTGTAACCCAATTAATTTAGGTTCAGTGAGGTTTTATCGTATTATATGGATAAATGTTGCCCTCTGTTGGCCATAACTGATATATTATAGTCAAATAAATCAAATCATTGATGGGTTTGGTGAGGGAAGACAGATGTTGTAAGCTGATATGATCAGGGCATGCACACATATTGCCCATGAATGAATAAATGTTTTAAGCCAAATGTCTATTTGTCCCAGACAGTCATTGTTACGCCTTTGCCCAAATTGCCCAATATAGCTTCATGTCACACATCTATCATAATTTATACAAACTGGATGAATGCAGGCTGTTGGTTTGTAAATGTTGTAAATAAATATGTATATAGTATGCATATTATTATTATTGTTTCATTCACTTATCTTTTTGACCTGCACTGTTGGAGTTCAGATCTTAATAAGAATTTCACTGTACCCTACAATTACATCTGCGACCGACTAATAAACTAATCTAATCGACTGGTTCCGAGAATTACATTTTAGGTCAAGTTAGGCCCTAGAAATGTCTTGCTCGTTATTAATTTGAGCCAACGTTATTTCTGAATATTCACCTTGCATTTGGAACCTATTTCCCTTTATGGCACTTTGCTGTCACAAAGTTTGAATGAGGAGGCGCCTGCCATTGTTTGTGCGGAGAGTGAGGCATGATTCCTTGTTCAACTTGATTGAATCGGGCAACTGGCTAACTACTGTAAACTGAGTTGCAGGGTGGTCGCTGGTCCAATCCTTGTTTCTAGCTAGGTAAATTGTAATGATTATGTGCCAAATGTATTCGCTTCCCATTTTGCGTACTGTCCAGCTTTGGCGGTGTGCGTGCGGCCTGCTACTAGCATTATTAGCAGCTAGCTAATGCTATGTAGGAATACACGTTTGAGGAGTGTTTCCCAAACTCGGTCCTTGGGACCTCAGGGGGTTTTGGTTTTTGCCTTAGCACTACACAGCTGACAACGAGCTGTTGGACTATGAAGAGGATGAGGAGCCTCAGGTTACCCCGGAGACCGCCACACCTGCGGGCAAGAAGGAGGTAATGGGCTTTTACGTCTCCATCAACAGCTCCGCCTTCAGAGACTTCCTGCTCAAACGAGAGCTGCTCCGCGCCATTGTCGACTGTGGCTTTTAACTTCCTTCTGAAGGTGAGCCTCACAGGCACTTCCCACCTTCAACCAAGGACTGTTTTTGACTTTGTCCATTCCGTGTGTGTCAAATGGCACCCTATTCCTGGCATAGTGTACCACTATTGAGCTGGGCCCATAGGGATTTGTTCAAAACTAACGCTGTGTGTGACTGGGTCCTGGTCGAAAGTAATCCACTATATATAGGGTGTCATTTGGGACTCCGACTATGAGTTATACATGTATGCCCCTTCAAGCATCACATCATACTTAAACTGGTAATCTCTGTATACCTGTCGCAGGACCCACTGGTTGATGCTTATTTATAAAACCCTCTTAGGCCTCACTCCCCCTCCCCTATCTGAGATATCTACTGCAGCCCTCATACTCCACATACAACACCTGTTCTGCCAGTAACATTCTGTTAAAGGTCCCCAAAGCGCAAACATCCCTGGGTCGCTCCTCTCTTCAGTTTTCTGCCCCTAGTGACTATTCAGTTTTATCTCAATCTCTTCATTCAAAGACTCGATCATGGACACTCTTACAAAGCAGCCACAACTGTCAGTGTGATGTGTTGTCTACCTTCTTGCCCTTTGTGCTGTTTTCTGTGCCCAATGTTTGTACAATGTTTTGTGCTGCTACCATGCTGTGTTGTCATGTGTTGATGCCTTGCTATGTTGTCTTAGGTCTCTCTTTATGTATTGATGTGTGTTTTGTCCTATATATTTTCATATTTTTAATGTTAAATCCCAGGCCCCAATCCCCGCAGGAGGCCTCTTGGTAGGCCGTCATTGTAAATAAGAATTTGTTCTTAACTAACTTCCCTAGTTACGTTTCTGTCTTTCAGTCCAACATGAGTGCATCCCACAGGCAATCCTGGGCATGGACATCCTGTGCCAGGCCAAGTCTGGTGTGGGCAAGACTGCTGTGTTTGTACTGGCCACCCTGCAGCAGATTGAGCCTGTGGACGGGCAGGTGAGTGGTTGAATAATGAAATTAATCTCTACATTGTGGATGCAGCAACTGAATTGCCTTTACATCCTCCCTCCTTTACTAAAAATACCTTTCGATGGAGAATCCATTGAGTGCTTTGTAGTTTAGGAATAGGCTTAATCTGTATCTGGGGATACTTGCATAAGAAAGTGCCTAATCGCCAACTTTATTTAACTTTTATTTGGACTAGGCAAGTCAGTTAAGAACAAATTCTTATATACAATGATTGCCTACCCCGGCCAAACCCTAATGACGCTGGGCCAATTGCAGTCTGAATTTGTTCTCCTTTTAATCTCACTGTTTACACTGTTGTTCTATCCTATTGGATAATCTTGTGTGCTTTTTGTTTCTCTGCTGTCCAGAGAGCTCTGTATTAAACATCCTCCCCTACCTCTCTCTGTCTACCAGGTGTCTGTGCTGGTGATGTGCCACACACGAGAGCTGGCCTTCCAGATCAGCAAAGAGTATGAGCTCTTCTCCAAGTACATGCCTACCGTCAAGGCAGCCGTGTTCTTCGGGGGCCTGTCCATCAAGAAGGATGAGGACTCGCTGAAGAAGAACTGCCCCCACATTGTGGTGGGAACGCCAGGCCGCATCCTGGCCCTCATCCGCAACAAGACCCTCAACCTGAAGAACGTGAAGCACTTTGTCCTGGACGAGTGTGACCAGATGCAAAGTGCCAGATGTGAGTGACGGGAGCAAGGAGTAAGTTGAAACGTCACAGAGTAAAGGTCAACTGAAAACGTGTTCCAATGTACCACTTAGAATGCACTTCTAATACACTGTCCTACTAAGTAGTAGTGGATCTTGGAACAGAATGTGATAGATGGTGTGACTTAAGTAAGGATTTAGCCAAAACGTAGGGAAGTGTTTACATTTTATGTAGTCCTCAGATTTCAGGCTAAGTGGGTTGACTTTTTTTGTGACAGCCATATTATTTTCCTATCGTCTCTCCCTCAGACATGAGGCGTGATGTTCAGGACATCTTCAGGCTCACACCCCACGAGAAGCAGTGCATTATGTTCAGCGCCACCCTAAGCAAAGAGATCCGTCCTGTCTGCCGCAAGTTCATGCAGGATGTACGTTGAAGGGTTTCTTATAACCCGTGGTTATCTACATGTTCTGAAACTTAAAGTTGCGGGTCACAGTTTCAGTGTACCCACAGGAGTGAAGGAGGATTTAGAATGCCTGTTCTACTTATTCTAAATCTATGGGTGCCCCCCTTCCTCCCCCAGGCTTTCCCGGTACCAGCAGTTCAAGGACTTCCAAAGGCGGATCCTGGTGGCCACCAACCTGTTTGGCCGAGGGATGGACATTGAACGCGTCAACATCGTCTTCAACTACGACATGCCCGAGGATTCCGACACCTACCTGCACAGAGTGGCCCATGCAGGCAGGTTCGGGACGAAATTCATTATATCGGTCCATGGCCCTGTACAGCAGATGTTATCTAGAATCGAGATGAATCTAATGAATAAGTTGCTTTGATGGTAAGCTTGAATGAAGACCAGACACATCTGGGCTAATTAGCTAATATCATGTCATCTGGTGAAGCTCCCTCAGACTACCCAAGTTCCCTAAACGCAACCACATTTAGAATAATAACTGCTTCCTGAATTCCTCGTGTCGCAATAAGCACTCTCCTGATAATCACGTTTCCATGAATACCAAGGGGAACATGGCTTTAAAATACACACTTCCACCATCCTCCCTCCAAAGGAATTGCAAAGCAATGCGATGTGACTAATAATTTATTCTGCAATGGTCGTGAGTGTATTGTCGGAGGGGGGCTAGGCCGATCTGACCCTGATCAGGTCTGTGATTCAATAAGATACAGATTAAAAGGATCACCAGCACTGCTGCGTTAACCTCAAATAGATTACAAACAGATTTAACACTACACCAACAACCCCGGATGCCCTTGCATTTGCCTAGGCATTAACAAAAAATACACACATAAACGATACACGGTATGTCCATGGGATTGGTTTAAGCCTCACTTTACCAAAGTAGATGAACCAACCAGATCCCCTTTTCTGGGGCACTGATTAAAACTGATCTGGGACCAGTATAGTTAGTGTGACGTCAAAAAGAAACCATCTGACCTATTACTATTACACCTGTGCCACTTTGGTACAATAGCCTCAGTACATTGTGTCACCAGTTGATTGTGTGTTCATTCAGCTCTATATTAACACCACATGAATCCTCCCTCTGGGGTTACAGAACAGGTCTGGACAGTTTGCCACACACACTGGAATGGGCCAATAGAGAGGCGACGTTAATTATACTCCCAGAGAGAGTGAACTGAGGTGAATCATTCCTGTACATTACCAGACACCAGTGATCCTGGAAAACTAGTGCAACCAAGACAACCGCTCTGGTGAAATGGTTGCCTGGGCTTGTTTATCATAATAAAGGGCAAGGCCCTGTTCACCTGATGAGGTGGAGAAATAGATGTGGGGGGGGCGTGGCCAACTGCACCTTCTCCTACCAACATTTTTAGAGGCCCTCCCATGGCAGCAGAAACAAAATGTTGCTGTTTTAAAACAATTTTGTCTGCTATTCGCAATTCTAGACATTTTGCTATGGGGAAAAGAAAGCATTTTACAGTTTAATTAAGCTAGTTTCCTGCAATTCTATACATTTTGCCATGGCTTGTGTTGTGTTCTTATGCTACACTTCATGACCAAAAGCTTGACAAACATCTCATTACAAATTATGGGCATTATTATAGAGTTGGTCCCCCTTTTGGTGCTATAACAGCCTCCACTCTTCAGGAAAGGCTTTCCACTAGATGTTGGAACATTGCTGCGGGGACTTGCTACTTGCTTCCATTCAGCCACAAAAGCATTAGTGAAGTCGGCAATGATGCTGGGCGATTAAGCCTGGCTCGCAGTCGGTGTTCCAATTAATTCCAAAGCTGATCGATGGGGTTAAGGTCAGGGCTCTGTGCAGGCTAGTCAAGTTCTTCCACACCAACCTCGGTTTGGAACTCCCTTTGTGCACGGAGGCATTGTCACACTAAAACAGGAAAGGGCATCGTATAGAATGTCATTGTATGCTGTAACGTTAAGGTTTCCCTTCACTGGAACTAAAGGGCCTATCCCGAACCATGAAAAACAGCTCGCTACAACACTCGGCGGTCCCGTTCTGTGAGCTTGTGTGGCCTACCACTTCACGGCTGAGCCGTTGTTGCTCCTAGACGTTTCCAATTCACAATAACAGCACTTACAGTTGACCGGAGCAGCTCTAGCAGGGCAGATATTTGACAAACTGACTTGTTGGAAAGGTGGCATCCTATGATGATGCCACGTTGAAAGTCACTGAGCTCATCAGTAAAGGCCATTCTACTGCCAACGTTTGTCTACAGAGATTGCATGACTGTGTGCTCAATTTCTACACATCTGTCAGCAAAGGATGTTGCTGAACTCTCCGACTCCACTAATTTGAAGTGGTGTCCACATACTTTTATATATATATATAGTGTGAGTCACTCAAACATTATAACAAAATCAATTGGGGGCCCCATGCCAAGACATTTGGGGAATTTTAGGGGAAACACTGCAATGTTGTTTTTGTAATATTATCACCCCTCTAGTAAGTGATGTCTCTGAAACAATACAGTTATACTGATCGGTAGCATCCTGTATCTGGGCAAATAATGGTTTGCTTTGTGAGTAATTTAACAAGTTGCCATTCCATTTCCGCTTTATTCTGTGCTGTAATGTGAAGTGCTTCCAAAATAATATGAACAACAGACTAGAAGGGAGCTTGTAATAGCTGCAGTAGGGCAGGATACTGGAGTTTTAGACTTGATATGTCAGGTCATGGAGTTGCTCCCAGTATCTCAGCGTCAGCAGCACAGCAGGATAATGGAGTTCTAGACCTGGTATGTCAGGTCGTGGAGTTGCTCCCAGTATCTCAGCATCAGCAGCACAGCAGGATAATGGAGTTCTAGACTTGGTATGTCAGGTCATGGAGTTGCTCCCAGTATCTCAGCGTCAGTAGGATAATGGAGTGGAACCTTTAGCACAGGGCAGGCCTCTGCTGATCGCTACAACCAACCAACCACAGTGAGAGTCAGTGTGACGAACAGATAGACGGAGCCTCCGAGATGCAGAGACAGACAGGCGGGCAAACAGACAGACACAGACATCAGGACAGGTTTATGATATCCCTCCCTCCAACTACGGTCCTTATTGTGGCATTCAGCAGTTTTGTACGGCAGAAGCACGCCACAGCCAAGCCGGTGTAAAACACAAAGACTTAATCTGACAACAACACAAAGGCATATTAGTTTACCATTCATTCACAGTTCACCTTAGCATGGATTGCCAAACATTGGAGGTCAGGATTCCATAGCCGCAGACAGAACAGTTGAAACTGGAGCAGCAGCACGGCCAGGTGGACTGGGAACAGCAAGGAGTGATCATGCCAGGTAGTCCTGAGGCATGGTCCAAGGGATCAGGTCCTCCGAGAGAGAGAAAAAAGAGAGAATTAGAGGGAGCATACTTTAATTCACACAGGACACTGGATAAGACGGGAGAAGTACTCCAGATATAACAAACTGACCCGAGCCCCCTGACACAAACTACTGCAGCATAAATACTGGAGGCTGAGACAGGAGGGGTCAGGAGACACTGTGGCCCCATCCGATGATACCACCAGGACAGGGCCAAAAAGGAAGGATATAACCCCACCCACTTTGCCAAAGTACAGCCCCCACACCACTAGAGGGATATCTTCAACCACCAACTTACCATCCTGAGACAAGGCCGAGTATAGCCCACAAAGATCTCCTCAACGGCACAACCCAAGGGGGGGCGCCAACCCAGACAGGAAGATCACATCAGTGACTCAACCCACTCAAGTGGCGCACCCCTCCGAGGGACGGCACTCTGTAGTGCTTTAGAGATTTATTCCCTCTCGAAAAAATATAAAATGAGGGAATTATTCAAATGTAACTCTTATTATGTCAATTGCAATTAGGTTAGGGCATTATTATAGCCTATACTAGTTATAATGACTGGCACAGTGAACATACTCATAACAATGATACTGTAGTAGACAGTAGACAGCAAGTTGACCTTAAGAATCTATAGCATGCAGGTGGGTCTGTAAAAAAAACCTCAAGAAGAAGAAGATCAAAATAGCTGCAAGTTGTGTTTATTGAATTAAATGGGGTGTAATAAAATGAGTTGCGAGTAGGGGGGTTGTCTTCCTCCCTCTTCTGTTGGCTTTGAGAGTTTATTTAGAAAGTGGGTTGGGGGAAGTGGCAGCAGGTTTTCCCAAACTCGTCTTCTGCACAGTTACTTTTTGCATTTTTTTTTGCAGGGGAAGCAAAATAGTTTTGCTAGGGCGGCTGTGATCCGCGGGAGGAGAGCCTGTTTTTTCTTAGGCTCATCTGCAGCCACAGTACCTGAACAGGTGACAGAGAACAAGGCATGAAATAAGGGTCGTGTTCATTAGGGTACACAGTAGCAAAATATTTTAAAACAAAAACAAGCATTTGTTATTGGCAAGTTCAAGAAAGTTCCTCCCTGTTTTAGTCCGCTGTCTTCCATTTAGTGGCTAATGAATAAGACCCTGATAACTTCATCATAGTCTCCCGTCCTTACATTACAATAGTGTGCTGAAGACAGATGCACATGTTGACTGACAGAAATGAGGACTTACTATCATTGCCAAGAGGAGACACCTTGTTCTTCTTCTGGTTCTTGTTATTTCCTCGCTTCTTCTTTTCTGACTTCCTCACTTCTTTCTTCATAGCCTCTTCCTTCTTAGTAGAGAGAGAAAAAGACATGAGTCGATGCCTCACAATCAAACAGATAACTAATAACTAAACAATCTACTAGGTCTGTGGAGAGGGCGCTGCTGATGGGCTTGGTGCTTTCAGAAAGGTAGCTAATTACCTGGGACTTTTCAGAGATGGCTGAGCTTACACTGGTCTTTTCCAAACCAGTGCTGTCATCAGCCATCTCCTCTAGGTCCTCTTCTAGGGTTTCCCTCCAAGCCAGGAGCTCCTCGGTGAGGGTGACGTCACTCCTTGAGGTGGTTGAGGAGAGTGACCTCCCACTACCACGGCTCCTCCTGGCTCCAAAATGGCCGTCGGAACTCCAGTCCTCGGAATAGTCATCTATGACTTGTGTGATGGTGTCCGCCATGCACCTGATGGCTCCCTCGCTACCAGAGCGTGCGGCACGCAGTTGAGCCCGGTTGGAGTCCGAACGCAGGGATAATCTTTTAGCCGCAGTCTTCACGATGGCCTTCACCGCATCCTCCCCACTGAATTGGATGCTCTCCTCCAGGCCAAAGACGACAGAGATGTCAGCATACTTCAGGGCATGCTGGACCTCCACAAAGAGATCCTTCATCAGCCTGAAGGGGTCATTAGCCCTCCTTGTCTGGGGGGACTCTGAGGCCTCCAGTCGGCACATGATGCCGTGGAGAATAAACTTCAGAGTCTGGGGGCTCATGACGGTGGCCCAGGGAGTGCTGCGAAGGAGGATGTGCTCCTTGCCTGGTAGGAGGGATGGAATCTTCTCCAGGGGGTCCTGCCTGTTCTTGGTGGGCATCAGGGAGCTGTCACTCATCTCGGAGACCTCAGCCCCCCCCACCTCGTCTTCCAGGGTCTGGGAAGGAGCTGCCCGTGCTGCATGGGTGGTCGTCACAGAGTCGTCCTTCATGGAGGTGCTGGGGACTACCTCTTCTTCATCCAGGCTGGGTCTGGGCAGAAAACCGTCCAGAGTCTGGGCAGGAGCTGCCCATGCTGCCTGGGTTGAGGTGGAGGGTTTAGGGTATGAGACAGTCGTGCCACTTACAACCACCTCCTCTTCGTCCTTGGGTGAAGAGGAACACGGAGAGTCAGGGAACCTTTCCCTGGCACCGGAATCCAATCCTAAGAAAACACACTCATATTCTGAACTGGTTCAAAGCCACATCCATGTATAACACTATGCAGTATCTAGTACATTTACTATAATGGTAATACACTGGTTATTACACAAGTTATTACTGGTCATATGGGCAAAACAGGTTATAAGTGTACCTTTCTGGATGATGAGCCTGGCCTTGTAATCGTCGTTGCAGGTACTGTTCAGGATGTCTCCCACCCTGGTGGTCAGGACCTGGCAGACGGCCCCTAGTCAAATCAAAATGTATTTAATACAGGGGTGTCAAACTCATTCCATGGAGGGCTAAGTGTCTGCGGGTTTTAGTTTTTTCCTTTCAATTAAGACCTAGACAACCAGGTTAGAGGAGTTTCTTACTAATTAGTGACCTTAATTAATCAATCAATCAAGGGTGGAATGAAACCCTGCAGAAACCCGGCCTTCTATAGAAAGAGTTTGACATTTGATTTAAAGTAATTCTTCACACATAACATGTCTCCAAACACTGTATAGAAAAAAAGAGGAGAGAGAAAATGAAAATACCATTACTGACAATAAGAGAAAAGAAAGAGGGGGAATGTGCGGGTGAAAAAGTAAAAAAAAAAAAACATAATAACTAACCTAGCGCCTCCTTGTTGTCATCAGAGAGGGAAAGGGAGCTGGAGGACTGGAGGGTCAGGAAGCTGCCCCTCTCTAACAGAGCGGCCCACCTCCCACGGGACTCTGCCCCCTCCTCCTCTCCAAGGTCACGTGACCAGGTGGAGTCGCTGTCCCACAACTCGTTCTCGCTGGATGTGGGTGTCTCCCCCCAGCCGTCCCTATACATCCAGTTGAAGTTGTCATTCCACATAATGTCTCTACCCGGTGGGGTGGTCGGCAGACCCAAGAAGTTCTCCAGCAGATTCTTAATGGCCCGTTGGATGAACATGTACAGCACATCTGTGAAAAATTCATCGGAGAGCCTACGGTTGGCAGCCAGGTCTTTCAGGATGGGCTCGGACCTGCTCTGGCGGGCCATTGGCCTCCTTCCCATACCGGTGTCCAGAAGCATCTGATACACCTTGCAGATGAGCTCCTTCCCAAAGTAGTGGACCTTCCCCCTGAAGATCCTGTTGACCAGCTTCCATGAGGACAGTATCTGCCCTAGGGGCTCCACTGGTGGGGTTAACTTCATGTCCATGATGTCATTCAGTGAAACATCATCCTCACTGCTGAACTCCTGGTGGAGTTCCCGGTCAGTGTCGGAGTGCGTCAGATGAAAAATAACATCACAGATGTTACTGGCTGTGACTCCTGCCTCTCTGTGGCCGGTGGTGGGAGCGGTGGTCTGCCTACTTCTTCTGCCGCCATGCCCAGACCGGGGAATGCTGGGAGTGCTGGCAGTCTTGGTCATGTCCATCTCCCCAGCAGGGCTGCTGGTCTCCCCAACTTCCCCTGGCCTCTCCCCAAGCACGGCAAGGACAGGGAGGGACCCCTCGCTAAGGACTTTATGGACGTCGCTTTCCTTGGACCTCCTCACTGACCCCAGTTCTCCCAAATCTGGCATATTGGACCTGCTCGCTCCCTGTGATAACCCAGGGCATCTCCCATTCCGGCTGCTGTTGCCTCTTCCAGACCTCATGTGTTGGATCCGTCTGGTGGCCTCCTGGGCACTCTCACAGGCATCCCTGAACAACTCTGAGAAGATGCTGGAGAGCCTCTCTTCGGTCAGACTGATGTCTGGATGGGTGTTCTCCAGGTCATCCTCAACAGAAAAGAAGAGGTCCTCCTGGGCCCTTTTCAGGATGTTACTCACAGACAGATCTGCTACGCCCTGAAGTTCCTTGTCGGTCTCAGAAGGGGGAGTGGGCGGCTGCCCACCCAGGAGCCTTCCCTTCGGCTCAGAACTCCGCTGGTGGAACTCCCTGGAGATGATCTGGAGCTCACCTGACCCCCAGCGGGACGAGATTGACGACTCTGGAATGGAGGTCCTGATCAGAACCATCACTGGGAGGAACACCTCATTGGAGACACACACCACCCACTCGATGATCTCGTCCAGGTCACCTATTGTCACGTTCTTAGAAACAGAAAACCACAAAATGACAGCTAGTAGTTTTTATGTTAAAATATATTTTTTTCACATGATCACTCCACCTTTGAAAGCAGAAGAAATGGGGGACTTACTATTTGTTTGAGGAAGTTCCTGATAAGCTTTCTCTTACTGGAAAACAAACAAACACCAGGAATCATTAGCAACTTAAACTAGTGCTTACATAGATTATATTTTTTTCTGCACATAATGAGGTTCACAGCAGGACTCACGGGTGAGACTTCAGGAAGTTTGTTAGAGAGAACACCTCAGGTCCATTTGGACGGGAGGCATCATCGCTCTTAGCCTCGGACGTGACATCACTCTTTGGGGTCAGGAGGTCATCAACAGATGAAGAGGAGATAATTACCTCCCCATCAGGTGTCAAGGGACATAGGGGTTCTGAAACAGAAGACAGTCAGAATTACCACCGAACAAGCTAGTAACCACGGAAACGATTCTATTGAAGTTGTATAATCAGGAATAAACACTGTGTCACCAACACCCACCTGTTGTCTCCATTTTAGTAACTTTAGCGCCCTTCTTGATAGCTGGCAGGACACCTACAGAAAGAGAATCGTAGACATTAGTGGATCCTTCCACCATATATCGTTTTAGAATTCTATCAATAAATCCAGGTACTTTGGAAGTGGAGATGAATACTCACTGTAACTGGTTGTTTGAGTTAGAGTTTGAGGCAGTGCCAACATACCAACTACTTGGCGGCTTAGTTTTTTCACCCCTGACTTAGCCTCCCTAGACCTTCTAGCCTTGATAACCTCTGTGGCCTTCTTTTCTGCCTTTGCTATATTTGCCTCTCGGCTGGGCCTGGGGCCTTGCGGGGGCTTCGGCACAAGGTTCTGAGACAAATAACAACAGTGGGGAAATCATATCACCATAGAAACCACATTTTTCACCATAGGCATGATGGTACTGAGTGACATGTCACATAAGGGTTAACCTTAGAATTAGAATCTGAATTAAAATCTGAATTCCAATACTATTAGTTCTAACTAGTAGGTGGTCCATGTGTCTTAATGGCGTTATTATCGCGTTGTAAACTGGTTTTCAACCCGTCGTATTATTAGATTGCAACCAACAGGCCTCCGTTACAACCAGACATTTTGCAACAGAACTAAAAGCTGTTTCTTACCTTTCGAGGGCTATCCTGGGGGCAGTCTACCAGGGCTGGCAGGCTTAGTCCATCATGGCCAGCGGAATGGACATCTGTCTGGAGCACTTGCTCTCGAGCACCAGCTTGGAGGGTCCTTGCCTGGGGTATAGGAACATAAGGAAATACATATAACTTAAGCCCTCCATTATTATGCCCACTTTTCCAACTATAAACCATAACCTTAGAATTACAATCAGAATTCAAATCTGAATTCCAAAACTATTAGTTCTAACTAAACTCAGCAAAAAAAGAAACGTCCTCTCACTGTCAACTGTGTTTTATTTTCAGCAAACTTAATTAACATGTGTAAATATTTGTATGAACATAACAAGATTCAACAACTGAGACATGAACTGAACAAGTTCCATGGAAATCGAATAATGTGTCCCTGAACAAAGGAGGGGTCAAAATCAAAAGTAGCCGTCAGTAACTGGTGTGGCCACCAGCTGCATTAAGTACTGCAGTGCATCTCCTCCTCATTGGCTGCACCAAATTTGGCAGTTCTTGCTTTGAGATGTTAACCCACTCTTAAAAAATGAAATAAGAAAATGTTACCCCACTCTTCCACCAAGGCACCTGCAAGTTCCTGCACATTTCTGGGGGGAAAGGCCCTAGCCCTCACCCTCCGATCCAACAGGTCCCAGACATACTCAATGGGATTGAGATCCGGGCTGTTCGCTGGCCATGGCAGAACACTGACATTCCTGTCTTGCAGGAAATCACGCACAGAACGAGCAGTATGGCTGGTGGCATTGTCATGCTGGAGGGTCATGTCACGATGAGCCTGGAGGAAGGGTACCATATGAGGGAGGAGGCAGTCTTCCCTTTAACGCACACCGTTGAGATTGCCTGCAATGACAACAAGCTCAGTCCGATGATGCTGTGACACACCGCCCCAGACCTTGACGGACCCTCCACCTCCAAATCGATCCCGCTCCAGAGTACAGGCCTCGGTGTAATGCTCATTCCTTTCGACGATAAACGCAAATCCGGCCATCACCCCTAGTGAGACAAAACCGCGACTTGTCAGTAAAGAGCACTTTTCCCAGTCCTGTCTGGTCCAGCGACGGTGGGTTTGTGCCCACAGGCGACGTTGTGCCCGGTGATGTCTGGTGAGGAACTGCCTTACAACAGGCCTACAAGCCCTCAGTCCAGTCTCTCTCAGCCAGCCTATTGCGGACAGTCTGAGCACTGATGGAGGGATTGTGCGTTCCTGGTGTAACTCGGGCAGTTGTTGTTGCCATCCTGTACCTGTCCCGCAGGTGTGATGTTCAGATGTACCATTCCTGTGCAGGTGTTGTTACACGTGGTCTGCCATTGCGATGATGATCAGCTGTCCGTCCTGTCTCCCTGTAGCGCTGTCTTAGGTGTCTCACAGTACGGACACTGCAATGTGTTGCTCTGGCCACATCTGCAGTCCTCATGTCGCCTTACAGCATGCCTAAGGCACGTTCATGCAGATAAGCAGGGACCCTGGGCATCTTTCTTTTGGTGTTTTTCAGAGTCAGTAGAAATGCCTCTTTTGTGTCCTAAGTTTTCACAACTGTGACCTTCATTTCCTACCGTCTGTAAGCTGTTAGTGTCTTAACGACCGTTCCACAGGTGCATGATCATAAATTGTTTATTGAACAAGCATGGGAAACAGTGTTAAAACCCTTCACAATGAAGATCTGATATTTGGATTTTTACGAATTATCTTAAATTCATGGTCCTGAAAAAGGGACGTTTCTTTTTTTGCTGAGTTTTGTAGGTGGTCCATGTGTCTTAATGGCTTTATTATCGCGTTGTAAACTGGTTTGCAACACGTCATATTACTAGATTGCAACCAACTGGTCTCCGTTACAACCAGATGTTTTGCAACAGAACTATAAGACGTTTCTTACCTTTAGGGGGCTGTCAATGGGGCAGTCTACCAGGGCTGGCAGCCTTAGTCCATCATGGTCAGTGGAATGGATGTCTGTCTGGAGGACCTGCTCTCCAGCACTAGCTTGGAGGGTCCCAGTCTGGGGTATATGAACATAAGGAAATACATTTAACCTCAGCCCTCAATTAATTATGCCCACTTTTCCAACTATAAATCATATCAATCTGTTTTTACAGCATATAGGTTATACTACCAAGAAGATAGCCTCATTACATATCAAGAGGGATAGCCCCCGGATGAACAAACATTTTTTTATCACTTATGAGACTTACTTTTTGAAGAATCTTTCTCAACGGTTTATAATTTCTATCCATTGTGCTTTCAGGCACCCTTCAGATTGGACCTGACATTTTTTTTTATAAACAAATACATTTTAGAATATATTTAAAAAAAAATGTTTACAACATCTTGGCCAGTTATGCTGTACTCACACAGAATGTCTTCTTTGTCCACTCAAAGTGATTTATTTGAACATGAGGATGACTGTCCTTTGCAAAGCATCAACTCAACTGAGCCAAAAATAGCGCACTGAACCTTTTCTTGAGTTTGTTTACGTCATAGGCTTCTATATTCCATCGTACATTATTACGTCAACTACAAAAGCACAGAGCGACCACTCCGGGAAATGAATGCATTGTTTCTTATCACATACGATATCTGTAAAATGTTTGCAATGTTACCCAATTAATTTTGGTTCAGTGAGGTTTTATCGTATTTTATGGATAAATGTTGCCCTCTGTTGGCCATAACTAAAATAGTCAGGATTTAAAGTCGCGCCATCATCAGTCTGCACACTCCCACTATTGGACTTTCAACAGCTACGGTGAACGTAACATCTATTTAGTGTCAATAATATGGACCAATCAAATGATTATAGTCAAATAAATCAAATAATTGATGGTTTTGGCTGGTATGATCAGGGCTTGCACACATATTGCCCATGAATGAATAAATGTTTTAAGCCAAATGTCTATTTGTCCAATACAGTCATTTGTACGCCTTTGCCCAAATTGCCCAATATAGCTTCATGTCACACATCTCTCATAATTTATACAAACTGGATGAATGCAGGCTGTTGGTTTGTCGATGTTGTAAATAAATATGTATATAGTATGTATATGTAACAGTTGTTAAAGTACTATGTGAATTTCACCAGGTTCATATATTAATATGTCGTGTTGATTTGTTATTATGCATGCCTGCATCCTGGCTGAAGTGGAGTGTGTTCTTACGTTTTGCCCTGCGTGCTCAAATCATTTTGATGCACTGAGAGAGGTAGTCACGCTTTTTATGTCTTCAGAAAAGTTTGATTCTTTTCAGTACAAAGTCATACACACAGTGTTTTGTTCATGAATAATAATGTATTTAGAGGTTACTCATAAGTAGATGGTATTGTTAAGATGCACTTGTAATTGTACTTTTTAGGTTGATATCAACATTCTTCATTCAACATGTGGTTAATAGCTAGCCAAGGTATTAGCAGGCTATTTATTGTATGTGTGAACGATGGCTAGCTCCTCGAATGATCCCAGTCCCACCTATTGTGTATCTGCTGTAGAAAGAGGCCACGATTCGCAGAACATATGTGCTCTACAAATGTTTTATTTCCTTTTGGATGCAGGATGCAGAGAGTGAGTTCTGCTCGATTAAACTACCTGATCTCCAAAGTCCACGTCTATAGTCTCAATCAACCACACACAATGCAGAGTTACAGCGGTGCAGTATAGCACCGGTTACACATATTCTTATTATACCTGCACTGTTGGAGTTCAGATCTTAAGAATATCACTGTACCCTACAATTACATCTCCGACCGACTAATACACTAATCTAATCGACTGAAATCTAATCTAAATTCAGATTTTTTTCTGGATGTGGAAACCTAGTCATACGTAGCTATAATTTACAGAAATCATAAATGTTTACATTATTGCTGAATAAGGCTATCAGTGTACTTTTTTCATACCAGTGTTGTCAAACAACAAATGACGGCTACAATTTAGTTTTGGGCAGCTGGCGAAATCCCGCCTTCTTCGTTAGCATTTTCAAGATCGGCATTAAATTAGACGGTTCGTTTTCAGCCCCGTTTGGTGAGATTGCCTTTAAAATTGGCCAATAGTGGCCACGAATACACGAGCACAGTGCCTCTTGATTGCCCCTGTGAACCTAGCTCGCAGTGATACTCGAAGCCGATTTTAATTGCATAAAAAATGTGCAGTATTGAGTAATTTTCAATATCTGCATCAATTGTAAACAAGAAACATCTTTTTCTTTCCATAATGCTCACAAATAGCAGCCATGTTCAAGTATATTTTTGTTAAAATCTTTGCGAAAACCTTGTGCAATCTGGCAAGCTAACTCACACATCTAGCATTGCGTCAAGCTAACGCTAGTACTTGCAAGATCATGTCAGTTAGCAGTTAACTTCTGCTAGCATTGTGTCGCAGGTTGGTTCCGATAATTACATTTTAGGTCAAGTTAGGCCCTAGAAATGTCTTGCTCGTTATTAATTTGAGCCAACGTTATTTCTGAATATTCACCTTGCATTTGGAACCTATTTCACTTTATAGCACTTTGCTGTCACAAAGTTTGAATGAGGAGGCGGCTGCCATTGTTTGTGCGGAGAGTGAGGCATGATTCCTTGTTGAACTTGATTGAATCGGGAAACTGGCTAACTACTGTAAACTGAGTTGTGTGGGATTCTGTGTTTCACATTATAGCCATTACCATATGATTGAATATTATTTGATGTTGGTTGTGTGAGGTATCTGCATTTGTGCACTGGAGCATCCATTATGAGATTAAACAACTGCTTGCTACTTGCCTGTTTGTGTGTGTGACAAGAACTCAATAACATGGTGTGACTTGCATGTTGCAAAACTAGATAACAGCCCAGCAGATGCTTTGTCCTTGTGTTTGTATGTAACAATATTGAGCACATGGTGTGACTTGCTGTATCTTACAAAGTTGTGGTTAAGCAGGCATAGGGAGGGGTGGTCATCATGAGGTTTAACTGAGATGGAAAAATACTGAACAACACAATAGCAGGAACTGAGCAACTGTTATAACTAGGCTGCGATACCAGAACAGTAAGAATCTATACATCGACAGAGGGAGGACTCCAAGAAGCGCCAAGAGGCGGGGACCCGCCTGAGCGTCTGCGATAGGCTGAGCAAGTTGAAACCTCGCCCAGCCTCTACTGTGATAGGCCAACAGGCGGGTTGGAACTATGTCCATCACAGTATAAGGACAACTGTTAACGTACATCCTGTCAGTTCTCTGTTCTGCCCTGCGTGGTATTACAGCGAGCCCGTATATACGAAAGTTGCATTTGCCATTTATTACTTAGCTAATAAAAAATACATAGTATACAATCGGTGACTCATTGTTATATTTATCCTGATACCAGATTCGAATTTACGCAACTCTTAACAGTTGCAGGGTAGTCGCTGGTCCAATCCTTGTTTCGAGCAAGGTGAATTGTAATGATTATGTGCCAAATGTATTCGCTTCCCATTTTGCGTACTGTCCAGCTTTGGCGGTGTGCGTGCAGCCTGCTACTAGCATTATTAGCAGCTAGCTAATGCTATGTAGGAATAAACATTAGACGAGTGTTTCCCAAACTCGGTCCAAGGGACCTCAGGGGGTGTACGTTTTGGTTTGTGCTGTAGCACGACACAGCTGAATAAGCGTCAAGCTTTGATTGAGTCAGCTGTGTAATGTTGGAGGGGGGAACGTGCACCCCTTGGAGTTCCAAGGACCGAATATGGAAAACCCTGTGCTAGACGGTGATGTTTCACAAGGATTCAATTCAGAAAGTGAAATTACAAGAATTGGAATCCTCATGTAAATATAACTAAGGTCAGATGGTGAGGAATTGTACATAGATTGTTGAATTGGCATTTCAATTAACCTTCTGAATTTACTGTATTGTTGATACAGCGCCCACCCCCAAACTAGTCTCCAGTCTTTCCTAGCTTCAACTAACGCAAGTACTCCTCTAGAATGGCAAAGAATGACGTTGACAACGAACTGTTGGACTATGAAGAGGATGAGGAGCCTCAGGTTGCCCTGGAGACCGCCACACCTGCGGGCAAGGAGGAGGTAAGGGGCTCTTAGTCTCCATCCACAGCTCCGGCTTCCGAGACTTCCTGCTCAAACCAGAGCTGCTCCGCGCCATTGTCGACTGTGGCTTTGAACATCCCTCTGAAGGTGAGCCTCACAGGCACTTCCCACCTTCAACCAAGGACTGTTTTTGACTTTGTCCATTCTGTGTGTGTCTCATGGCACCCTATTCCTGACATAGTGTACTACTATTGAGCTGGGCCCATAGGACTTTGTTCAAAACTAGCGCTGTGTGTGACTGGGCCCTGGTCGAAAGTAATCCACAATATATAGGGTGTCATTTGGGACTCCGACTATGAGTTATACATGTATGCCCCTTCAAGCATCACATCATACTTAAACTGGTCATCTCTGTATACCTGTCGCAAGACCCACTGGTTGATGCTTATTTATAAAACCCTCTTAGGCCTCACTCCCCCTCCCCTATCTGAGATATCTACTGCAGCCCTCATACTCCACATACAACACCTGTACTGCCAGTCACATTCTGTTAAAGGTCCCCAACGCGCACGCATCCCTGGGTCACTCCTCTCCTCAGTTTTCTGCCACCAGTGACTGGAATGAGCTGCAACAAACACCCAAACTACAGTTTTATCTCAATCTCTTCATTCAAAGACTCAATCATGGACACTCTTACAAAGCAGCCACAACTGTCAGTGTGATGTGTTGTCTACCTTCTTGCCCTTTGTGCTGTTGTCTGTGCCCAATGTTTGTACAATGTTTTGTGCTGCTACCATGCTGTGTTGTCATGTGTTGATGCCTTGCTATGTTGTCTTAGGTCTCTTTATGTAGTGATGTGTGTTTTGTCCTATATATTTTTTTTAATGTTAAATTCCAGGCCCCAATCCCTGCAGGAGGCCTCTTGGTAGGCCGTCATTGTAAATAAGAATGTGTTCTTAACTAACTTCCCTACTTACGTTTCTGTCTTTCAGTCCAACATGAGTGCATCCCACAGGCCATCCTGGGCATGGACATCATGTACCAGGCCAAGTCTGGTATGGGCAAGACGACTGTGTTTGTACTGGCCACCCTGCAGCAGATTGAGCCTGTGGACGGGCAGGTGAATGGTTGAATAATGACATTGTGGAAGCAGCAACTGAATTGCTGTTACATCCTTCTGTACTAAAAATAGCTTTCGATGGAGAATCCATTGAGTGCTTTGTAGTTTAGGAATAGGATTAATGTGTATCTGGGGATACTTGCATAAGAAAGTGCCTAATCGGCAACTTTATTTAACCTTTATTTGGACTAGGCAAGTCAGTTAAGAATAAATTCTTATTTACAATGATGGCCTACCCCGGCCAAACCCGAATGACGCTGGGCCAATTGCAGTCTGAATTTGTTCTCCTTTAAATCTCACTGTTTACACTGCTGTTCTATCCTATTGGATAATCTTGTGTGCTTTTTGTTTCTCTGCTATCCAGAGAGTTCTGTATTAAACATCCTCCCCTACCTCTCACTCTGTCTACCAGGTGTCTGTGCTGGTGACGTGCCACACACGAGAGCTGTCCTTCCAGATCAGCAAAGAGTATGAGCGCTTCTCCAAGTACATGCCTATCGTCAAGGCAGCCGTGTTCTTCGGGGGCCTGTCCATCAAGAAGGACGAGGACGCGCTGACGAAGAACTGCCCCCACATTGTGGTGGGAACGCCCGGCCGCATCCTGGCCCTCATCCGCAACAAGACCCTCAACCTGAAGAATGTGAAGCACTTTGTCCTGGACGAGTGTGACAAGATGCAAATTCAGACCACAGTAGGACAGGGGGGCTGATGCCAGATGTGAGTGACGGGAGCAAGGAGTAAGTTGAAACGTCACAGAGGAACGGTCAATTGAAAACGTGTTCCAATGTACCTACTAGCATACCACTTAGAATGCACTTCTAATACACTGTCCTACTAAGTAGTAGTGCATCTTGGAACAGAATGGGATAGATGGTGTGACTTAAGTAAGGATTTAGCCAAAACGTAGGGAAGTATTTACATTTTATGTAGTCCTCAGATTGCAGGCTGAGTGGGTTGACTTTTTTTTTTTGTGACGGCCATATTATTTTCCTATCGTCTCTCCCTCAGACATGAGGCGTGATGTTCAGGACATCTTCAGGCTCGCACCCCACGAGAAGCAGTGCATGATGTTCAGCGCCACTCTTAGCAAAGAGATCCATCCTGTCTGCCGCAAGTTCATGCAGGATGTACGTTGAAGGGTTTCTTATAACCGGTGGTTATGTACATGTTCTGAAACTTAAAGTTGCAGTTTTACACACACAGAGATTAACCCATCTCCCTAAATTGTACTTTGAAGAGGCAATTGGCAGTATAAACATTGCTTCCTCGCCCCTGTTTTGGAGGGATAGGTCTGGTGAAATTTAACCACTATATGCAAGGACTGACCGTCAATGATATCAGAATTATCATTTTGACCATGTTTTGAGACTATATAGTTTATTTTTGCGTTTACTTTGTTTTCAAGCATTGGAATTAAACAAGCTTGTATTTTGGGTTCTGGTGGGGTACGAAAGTTGAACTAAGCTCATGGGCATTTGTTATTCTTTTAATTTTAAATGTCTAAAAATTGATGTAGAAACTGCTTGATTGCCCCCTTTTTTTCAAGGGAGTTTGGATATGGCTTAATATTCATGTAAAACGTTCCAGTCATGCCCCTCTAAGCTTTGCCTGCTCGTGACTGTCTGTCTCACAAGTGGCCAGAGTTGACCCTCTCTTAACCTGGGTCTGGGGCTCTGGACATTTTTGGGAGGAACAGTCCTGGCATTAAAGCTATAATGAAAAATAGTTCCATCCAGCTCTAGGACTAGTAATTGATGTTCACAATCACATTTGTAGTTCTTCATTCACCAACACAGAATGTGGTTTACTCCTGTTTTTCACTTAATGTGGCTAGGTTTATAAAACTGTCCCAAAGAGTGACACTTTCCCCATGTTCTATTCATTAGGGCAAACTAGCAAAAAATTTAGCACTGGAAGTTCTGGTAGTCCCTCCCTGTGTTCTGTTTGGTGCTTAATGAATATCTCCTGTAGCCCATGGAGGTGTTTGTGGACGATGAGACCAAGCTGACGCTGCACGGCCTGCAGCAGTACTACTGCAAGCTGAAGGATAGCGAGAAGAACCGCAAGCTCTTCGACGTGCTCGAGTTCAACCAGGTACGGACAGAGGTCTTTTCAGAGATTTGAATGCTAAAACGTAATTTATTTTAGTTTTAGTCTGAGTGAGTTGAATGTATTTTGTTCATGGATTTGAAAGTCACGTTTTTAAATCCAATTTGTTTGTCTTCGGTGTCTCACTGCCAGTTTCTCCCCTGTCTGAAGGTGGTGATCATTGTGAAGTCTGTGCAGCGCTGTGTGGCTCTGTCTCAGCTGCTGGTTCAAAAGGAGGAGAGGAATGAGGAGTTGGGCAATCAAATTGAGAATCTCATTTACTTGCACATTTTCTATAATAGTCATGTAGCAGAAGCTGTTATCCAGAGGGACTTAACAAGAACTTTCTCTCAGACAACATGTTTGTGGGTCACAGTTTCAGTGTACCCACATGAGTGAAGCTGTATGTATCATGCCTGTTCTACTTATTGTAAATCCCACAGGATTTCCCGGTACCAGCAGTTAAAGGACTTCCAAAGGCGGATCCTGGTGGCCACCAACCTGTTTGGCCGAGGGATGGAACATTGAGCGCGTCAACGTCGTCTTCAACTACGACATGCCCAAGGATTCCGACACCTACCTGCAAAGAGTGGCCCTTGCAGGCAGGTTCGGGACGAAATTCATTATATCGGTCCATGGTGTTAAGTTCATGTTTTTAAGTATCCCAATATTTCTGTTATTAAGGGGCTATCACTCAGTCAAGAGTGCGCATGCACAGGAAGTCTGGTAGTCTATGGACCTTGCCTTGAGTCTAATGGCGACCTTTGATGGTGTTCATATGATATGCCAAAGGGGGAGAATTTGCAGTCTACTGCAGAGATAGCCTGCAAAGTAATGTCATACTTTCCAGGTCCATACCCAAACAGTTCGAACTACTAATTTTAAAAATTACTCTCTCCAGAAATAAGTCTCTCACTGTTGCCGCCTGCTACCGACCCCCCTCAGCTCCCAGCTGTGCCCTGGACACCATTTGTGAATTGATCGCCCCCCATCTAGCTTCAGAGTTTGTTCTGTAAGGTGACCTAAACTGGGATATGCTTATTAACACCCCGGAAGTCCTACAATCTAAGCTAGATGCCCTCAATCTCACACAAATCATCAAGGAACCCACCAGGTACAACCCTAAATCTGTAAACAAGGGCACCCTCATAGACGTTATCCTGACCAACTGCCCCTCCAAATACACCTCCGCTGTCTTCAACCAGGATCTCAGTGATCACTGCCTCGTTGCCTGTATCCGCTACGGGTCCGCAGTCAAACGACCACCCCTCATCACTGTCAAACGCTCCCTAAAACACTTCTGCGAGCAGGCCTTTCTAATCGACCTGGCCCGGGTATCCTGGAAGGATATTGACCTCATCCCGTCAGTTGAGGATGCCTGGTCATTCTTTAAAAGTAACTTCTTCACCATCTTAGATAAACATGCTCCGTTCAAAAAATGCAGAACTAAGAACAGATATAGCCCTTGGTTCACTGCAATAGCATCGAATAGTCCTCGCGATGTGCAACTGTTCAGGGAAGTCAGGAACCAATACACGCAATCAGTCAGGCAGGCAAAGGCCAGCTTTTTCAAGCAGAAATTTGCATCCTGTAGCTCTAACTCCAAAAAGTTCTTGGCCACTTTAAAGTCCATGGAGAACAAGAGCACCTCCTCCCAGCTGCCCCTGCACTGAGGCTAGGTAACACGGTCACCACCGATAAATCCATGACAATTGAAAACTTCAACAAGCATTTCTCAACAGCTAGCCATGCCTTCCTCCTGGCTACTCCAACCGCGGCCAACAGCTCCCCGCCCGCAGCTACTCGCCCAAGCATCCCCAGCTTCGCCTGTACCCAAATCCAGATAGCAGATGTTCTGAAAGAGCTGCAAAACCTGGACCTGTACAAATCAGCTGGGCTTGACAATCTGAAACTATCCGCCGCCATTGTCGCAACCCCTATTACCAGCCTATTCAATCTCTCTTTCATATCGTCTGAGATCCCCAAGGATTGGGAAGCTGCCGCAGTCATCCCCCTCTTCAAAGGGGGAGACACCCTGGACCCAAACTGTTACAGACCTATATCCATCCTGCCCTGCCTATCTAAGGTCTTCGAAAGCCAAGTCAACGAACAGATCACTGACCATCTCGAAACCCACCGTACCTTCTCCGCTGTGCAATCTGGTTTCCGAGCCGGTCACGGGTGCACCTCAGCCACGCTCAAGGTACTAAATAATATCATAACCGCCATCGGTAAAAGACTACTGTGCAGCCGTCTTCATCGACCTGGCCAAGGCTTTCGACTCGGTCAATCACCATATTCTTATCGGCAGACTCAGTCGCCTCGGTTTTTCTAATGACTGCCTTGCCTGGTTCACCAACTACTTTGCAGACAGAGTTCAGTGTGTCAAATCGGAGGGCATGTTGTCCGGTCCTCTGGCAGTCTCTATGGGGGTTCCACAGGGTTCAATTCTCGGGCCGACTATTTTCTCTGTATATATCAATGATGTTGCTCTTGCTGCGGGCGATTCCCTGATCCACCTCTACGCAGACGACACCATTCTGTATACTTCTGGCCCTTCCTTGGACACTGTGCTATCTAACCTCCAAACGAGCTTCAATGCCATACACCACTCCTTCCGTGGCCTCCAACTGCTCTTAAACGCTAGTAAAACCAAATGCATGCTTTTCAACCGTTCGCTGCCTGCACCCGCACGCCCGACTAGCATCACCACCCTGGAAGCATCACCACCCTGGATGGTTCCGACCTAGAATATGTGGACATCTATAAGTACCTAGGTGTCTGGCTAGACTGAAAACTCTCCTTCCAGACTCATATCAAACATCTCCAATCTAAAATCAAATCTAGAGTCAGCTTTCTATTCCGCAACAAAGCCTCCTTCACTCACACCGCCAAACTTACCAGAGTAAAACTGACTATCCTACCGATCCTCGACTTCGGCAATGTCATCTACAAAATAGCTTCCAATACTCTCCTCAGCAAACTGGATGCAGTTTATCACAGTGCCATCCGTTTTGTTACTAAAGCACCTTATACCACCCACCACTACGACCTGTATGCTCTAGTCGGCTGGCCCTTGCGACATGTTCATCGCCAGACCCACTGGCTCCAGGTCATCTACAAGTCCATGCTAGGTAAAGCTCCGCCTTATCTCAGTTCACTGGTCACGATGGCAACACCCACCCGTAGCACGCGCTCCAGCAGGTGTATCTCACTGATCATCCCTAAAGCCAACACCTCATTTGGCCGCCTTTCCTTCCAGTTCTCTGCTGCCTGTGACTGGAATGAATTGCAAAAATCGCTGAAGTTGGAGACTTTTATCTCCCTCACCAACTTTAAACATCTGCTATCTGAGCAGCTAACCGATCGCTGCAGCTGTACTCTTTTGCACACCAGTAGCTCTACCTGCACATGACCATCTGATCATTTATCACTCCAGTGTTAATCTGCAAAATTGTAATTATTCGCCTACCTCCTCATGTCTTTTGCACACAATGTATATAGACTCTTTTTTTTCTTTTTTCTACTGTGTTATTGACTTGTTTATTGTTTACTCCATGTGTAACTCTGTGTTGTTGTCTGTTCACACTGCTATGCTTTATCTTGGCCAGGTCGCAGTTGTAAATGAGAACTTGTTATCAACTAGCCTACCTGGTTAAATAAAGGTGACATACAATAAAAATACAATTAAAAATAGTAAACTTTGTTAAACTGGAAACTTGTCGTTGTGTCATTTCGAGTTAACACGTGGCCCTGTACAGCAGATTTTATCTAGAATCGAGATGAATCTAATGAATAAGTTGCTTTGATGGTAAGCTTGAATGAAGACCAGACACATTTGGGCTAATTAGCTAATATCATGTCATCCGGTGAAGCTCCCTCAGACTACCCAAGTTCCCTAAACGCAACCACATTTAGAAGAATAGCTTCCTGAATTCCTAGTGTAGCAATAAGCACCCTCCTGATAATCACGTTTCCATGAATACCAAGGGGAACATGGCTTTAAAATACACACTTCCACCATCCTCCCTCCAAAGGAATTGCAAAGCAATGCGATGTGACTAATAATTTATTCTGCAATGGTAGTGAGTGTATTGTCGGAGGGGGGCTAGGCCGATCTGACCCTGATCAGGTCTGTGATTCAATAAGATACAGATTAAAAGTATCACCAGCACTGCTGCGTTAACCTCAAATGGATTACAAACAGATTTAACACTACACCAACATAACCCCGGATGCCATTGCATTTGCCTAGGCATTAACAAAAAATACACACATAAACGATACACGGTATGTCCATGGGATTGGTTTAAGCCTCACTTTCCCAAAGTAGATGGACCTACCAGATACCCTTTTCTGGGGCACTGATCGAAACTGATCTGGGACCAGTATAGTTAGTGTGGCGTCAAAAATAAACCATCTGACCTATTACTATTACACCTGTGCCACTTTGGTACAATAGCCCCAGTACATTGTGTCACCAGTTGATTGTGTGTTCATTCAGCTCTATATTAACACCACATGAAACCTCCCTCTGGGGTTACAGAACAGGTCTGGATAGTTTGCCACACACACTGGAATGGGCCAATAGAGAGGTGACGTTAATTATACTCCCAGAGAGTGAACTGAGGTGAATCATTCCTGTACATTACCAGACACCAGTGATCCTAGAAAACAAGTGCAACCAAGACAACAGCTCTGGTGAAATGGTTGCCCGGGCTTGTTTATCATAATAAAGGGCAAGGCCCTGTTCACCTGACTTGGTGGAGAAATAGATGTGGGGGGCGTGGCCAACAGCGCCTTCTCCGACCAACATTTTTAGAGGCCCTCCCATGGCAGCAGAAACAAAATGTTTATTTTTTAAAACAATTTTGGCTGCTATTTGCAATTCTAGACATTTTGCCATGGGGAAAAGAACGCATTTTACAGTTTAATTAAGCTAGTTTCCTGCAATTCTACACATTTTGCCATGGCTTGTGTTGTGTTCTTATGCTACACTTCATGACCAAAAGCTTGTCAAACATCTCATTACAAATCATGGGCATTATTATAGAGTTTGTCCCCCCTTTGGTGCTATAACAGCCTCCACTCTTCTGGGAAGGCTTTCCATTAGATGTTGGAACATTGCTGCGGGGACTTGCTACTTGCTTCCATTCAGCCACAAAAGCATTAGTGAAGTCGGGCAATGATGCTGGGTGATTAAGCCTGGCTCGCAGTCGGTGTTCCAATTAATTCCAAAGCTGATCGATGGGGTTAAGGTCAGGGCTCTGTGCAGGCCAGTCAAGTTCTTCCACATCAACCTCGGCAAACAATTTCTGTTTGGAACTCCCTTTGTGCACGGAGGCATTGTCATGCTAAAACAGGAAAGGGCATCGTATAGAATGTCATTGTATGTTGTAGCATTAAGGTTTCCCTTCACTGGAACTAAAGGGCCTATCCCGAACCATGAAAAACAGCCCCAGGCAATTCGTTATTCCTCCTCCAAACATTAGTTGGCATTATGCATTGTGGCAGGTAGCGTACTCCTGGCATCTGCCAAACCCAGATTTGTCCATCGGACTGCCAGCTGGTGAATAGTGATTCCTCACTCCAGAGAATGCGTTTTCACAGAGTCCAATGGCGGCAAGCTTTACGCAACTCCAGCCAATGCTTGGCATTTCGCATGGTGATCTTAGGTTTCTGTGCGGCTGCTCGGCCATGGAAACCCCTTTCATGAAGCTCCAGACAAACAGTCATTATGCTGACGTTGCTTCCAGAGGCAGTTGGGAACTCGGTAGTGAGTGTTGCAACTGAGGACAGATTATTTTTGACTCGCTACAACACTCGGCGGTCCCGTTCTGTGAGCTTGTGTGGCCTACCACTTCACGGCTGAGCCGTTGTTGCTCCTAGACGTTTCCAATTCACAATAACAGCACTTACAGTTGACCGGAGCAGCTCTAGCAGGGCAGATATTTGACAAACTGACTTGTTGGAAAGGTGGCATCCTATGATGATGCCACGTTGAAAGTCACTGAGCTCATCAGTAAAGGCCATTCTACTGCCAACGTTTGTCTACAGAGATTGCATGACTGTGTGCTCAAATTTTATACATCTGTCAGCAAAGGATGTTGCTGAACTGTTCGAATACACTAATTTGAAGTGGTGTCCACATACTTTTGTATATATAGTGTATCTGAGTGACTCAAACATTATAACAAAATCAATTGGGGGCCCCATGCCAAGACATTTGGGGAATTTTAGGGGAAACACTGCAATGTTGTTTTTGTAATATTATCACCCCTCCAGCATGTGATGTCTCTGAAACAATACAGTTATACTGATCTGTAGCATCCTGTATCTGGGCAAATATTGGTTTGCTTTGTGAGTAACTTTAACTAGTTACCATTCCATTTCCTCTTTATTCCGTGCTGTAATGTAAAGTGCTTCCAAAATAATATGAACAACAGACTAGAAGGGAGCTTGTAGTAGCTGCAGTAGGGCAGGATACTGGAGTTTTAGACTTGATATGTCAGGTCATGGAGTTGCTCCCAGTATCTCAGCGTCAGCAGGATAATGGAGTGGAACTTTTAGCACAGGGCAGGCCTCTGCTGATCGCTACAACCAACCAACCACAGTGAGAGTCGGTGTGACGAACAGATAGACAGAACCTCCGAGATGCAGAGACAGACAACTACAGTCCTTATTGTGGCATTCAGCAGTTTTGTACAGCAGAAGCACGCCACAGCCAAGCCGGTGTAAAACACAACGACTTAATCTGACAACATCACAAAGGCATATTAGTTTACCATTCATTCACAGTTCACCTTAGCATGGATTGCCATAACAACAGCAAGTAGCAGGGATGATGAGAAAGAAGTGAGGTTCACACAGCTGTGTGTAAATGCCAACTGTCACTTTTACTGAGCTGTAATGTTCAAATGTCCCATCCGTGTGTGTGGTAATCTAGTATAGTGTTTAATTTAAAAACAAGGTCATGAGGATGTGTGAAGATCAGATCATTGTTTTCTTGAGAGTTAGTGTTTCACTCTCTGTATGGTGAGTGCATTTCCAAGATAAGGTTAAAAGAAATGACTTGATTTCTCACTCAACACACCCTATGCTGGTGAAATCTACCCAGCGCTTTCACTTGGTGGTGCATGTCTCCAGTCTGTTCTATTCCAGCGTTTATAATATTAACGATAATTAGCCTGAAATGCAAGGTAATTTATTCTTTGAAAGGTTGTCCCCAAAAAGACTGAATGCAGATGCTTGGGGCAGAATACTTCACTTTTTTTATAGTCAGCCATAATACCTCTTCCATAATAAAATGTTTGAGATCTTTCGCTCTCATCTTTTGGAGTAAAGCCAACCCAAGGAACACCCATTTCTGACTACAATATTCTAACAGCTGTAGCATGCCTTCACTAGCAAAAAGAAAACACCTGAAGGACAAATAACCTGTGTTGTATAGGCTACAAAGAACTGTCTGAGGATGTAATTTCGTAGGTTTTGCCTGTTTCTGTTTGTGTGATGGCACTGAGCACGGATTTCAGGCCAATGTGCTAATGCCTAAAATAACGGGGTTTGTAGCCTATTTCGGCTATTTTCTGTTTTGTTGTCTTCCCTTTCCATTTGAAGGGCTTATTCGCTTTCCGGGAAATATGCAAATGAAGACCACTGTATTAATTCGACAAGAGAGAAATGAAGCAGTATCAGCACCGCTTTCGCCGAGTAACCTCTGATGAAGATTATAACAAAACATGGCCAAGATTTTCTAATGTTCATAAATGACCAGCATGGTCAAATAATAGGTCTGGGACAGGTAGCACGTCCGGTGAACAGGTCACGATTCCATAGCCGCAGGCAGAACAGTTGAAACTGGAGCAGCTGCACGGCCAGGTGGACTGGGGACAGCAAGGAGTGATCATGCCAGGTAGTCCTGAGGAATGGTCCTAGTGCTCAGGTCCTCCGAGAGAGAGAAAGAAAGCGAGAATTAGAGGGAGCATACTTAAATTCACACAGGACATCGGATAAGACAGGAGAAGTACTCCAGATATAACAAACTGACCCTAGCCCCCCGACACACAAACTACAGCAGGATAAATACTGGAGGCTGAGACAGGATGAGTCAGGAGACACTGTGGCCCCATCCGATGATACCCCCGGACAGGGCCAAACAGGAAGGATATAACCCCACCCACTTTGCCAAAACACAGCCCCCACACCACTAGAGGGATATCTTCAACCACCAACTTACCATCCTGAGACAAGGCCGAGTATAGCCCACAAAGATCTCCGCCACGGCACAACCCAAGGGGGGGTGCCAACCCAGACAGGAAGATCACATCAGTGACTCAACCCACTCAAGTGACGCACCCCTCCAAGGGGCGGCACTCTATAGTGCTTTAGAGATTTATTCCCTCTAAAAAAATATATAAAATGAGGGAATTATTCAAATGTAACTCTTATTATGTCAATTGCAATTAGGTTAGGGCATTATTATAGCCTATACTGGCTATAATGACTGGCACAGTGAACATACTCATAACAATGATAATGTAGTAGACAGCAAATTGACCTTAATAATCTATAGCATGCAGGTGGGTCTTTTAAAAAAAACTCAAGAAGAAGAAGATCAAAATAGCTGCAAGTTGTGTTTATTGAATTAAATGGGGTGTAATAAAATTAGTTGTGAGTAGGGGGGGTTGTCTCCCTCCCTCTTCTGTTGGCTTTGAGAGTTTATTTAGAAAGTGGGTTGGGGGAGGTGGCAGCAGGGTTTTCCCAAACTCGTCTTCTGCACAGTTACTCTTTGCATTTTCTTTTTGAAGGGGAAGCAAAATAGTTTTGCCAGGGCGGCTGTGATCCGGGGGAGGAGAGCCTGTTTTTTCTTAGGCTCATCTGCAGCCACAGTACCTGAACAGGTGACAGAGAACAAGGCATGAAATCAGGGTCGTGTTCATTAGGGTATACAGTAGCAAAATATTTTGAAACGGAAAACAAAAACAAGCATTTGTTATTGGCAAGTTCAAGAAAGTTCCTCCCTGTTTTAGTCCGCTGTCTTCCATTTAGTGGCTAATGAATAAGACCCTGATAACTTCATCATAGTCTCCCGTCCTTACATTACAATAGTGTGCTGAAGACAGATGCACATGTTGACTGACAGAAATGAGGACTTACTATCATTGCCAAGAGGAGACACCTTGTTCTTCTTCTGGTTCTTGTTATTTCCTCGCTTCTTCTTTCCTGACTTCCTCACTTCTTTCTTCATAGCCTCTTCCTTCTCTTTCTTCTTAGTAGAGAGAGAAACAGACATGAGTTGATGCCTCACAATTAAACAGCCCAAATAACTAAACGATCTACTAGTTCTTGGCCGTCTCACCTGTGTGGAGGTGATGTCCTCGAGGTCTGTGGAGAGGGCGCTGCTGATGGGCTTGGTGCTTTCAGAAAGGTAGCTAATAACCTGGGACTTTTCAGAGATGGCTGAGCTTACACTGGTCTTTTCCAAACCAGTGCTGTCATCAGCCATCTCCTCTCGGTCCTCTTCTAGGGTTTCCCTCCAAGCCAGGAGCTCCTCGGTGAGGGTGACGTCACTCCTTGAGGAGTGTGACCTCCCACTACCACGGCTCCTCCTGGCTCCAAAATGGCCATCGGAACTACAGTCCTCTGAATAGTCATCTATGACTTGTGTGATGGTGTCCGCCATGCACCTGATGGCTCCCTCACTACCAGAGCGTGCGGCACGCAGTTGAGCCCGGTTGGAGTCCGAACGCAAGGACAATCTTTTAGCCGCAGTCTTCACGATGGCCTTCACCGCATCCTCCCCACTGAATTGGATGCTCTCCTCCAGGCCAAAGACGACAGAGATGTCAGCATACTTCAGGGCATGCTGGACCTCCACAAAGAGATCCTTCATCAGCCTGAAGGGGTCATTGGCCCTCCTTGTCTGGGGGACTCTGAGGCCTCCAGTTGGCACATGATGCCGTGGAGAATAAACTTCAGAGTCTGGGGGCTCATGACGGTGGCCCAGGGAGTGCTGCAAAGGAGGATGTGCTCCTTGCCTGGTAGGAGGGAGGGAATCTTCTCCAGGGGGTCCTGCCTGTTTTTGGTGGGCATCAGGGAGCTCATCTCGGAGACCTCAGCCCCCCCCACCTCTTCTTCCAGAGTCTGGGCAGGAGCTGCCCATGCTGCCTGGGTTGAGGTGGAGGGCTTAGGGTATGAGACAGTCATGACACTTACAACCACCTCCTCTTCGTCCTTGGGTGAAGAGGAACACAGAGAGTCAGGGAACCTTTCCCTGGCACCGGAATCCAATCCTAAGAAAACACACTCATATTCTGAACTGGTTCAAAGCCACATCCATGTATAACACTATGCAGTATCTAGTACATTTACTATAATGGTAATACACTGGTTATTACACAAGTATTACTGGTGATATGGGCAAAACAGGTTATAAGTGTACCTTTCTGGATGATGAGTCTGGCCTTGTAATCGTTGTTGCAGGTACTGTTCAGGATGTCTCCCACCCTGGTGGTCAGGACCTGGCAGACGGCCCCTAGTCAAATCAAAATGTATTTAATACAGGGGTTTCAAACTACTTCCATGGAGGGCTAAGTGTCTGCGGGTTTTAGTTTTTTCCTTTCAATTAAGACCTAGACAACCAGGTTAGAGGAGTTTCTTACTAATTAGTGACCTTAATGCATCAATCAAGGCTGGAGTGAAACCCTGCAGAAACCCGGCCTTCTATAGAATGCGTTTGACATTTGATTTAAAGTAATTCTTCACACATAACATATCTCCAAACACTGTGTAGAAAAATAAGAAAAAAAGAGGAGAGAAAATGAAAATACCATTACTGACAATAAGAGAAAAGAAAGAAGGGGAATGTGCGGGTGCAAAAGACGGTAAAAACAACATAATAACTAACCTAGTGCCTCCTTGTTGTCATCGGAGAGGGAGAGGGAGCTGGAGGACTGGAGGGTAACTTTAGTGCCCTTCTTGATAGCTGGCAGGACACCTACAGAAAGAGGATCGTAGACATTAGTGGATCCTTCCACCATATATCGTTTTAGAATTCTATCAATAAATCCAGGTACTTTGGAAGTGGAGATGAATACTCACTGTAACTGGTTGTTTGAGTTAGAGTTTGAGGCAGTGCCAACATACCAACTACTTGGCGGCTTAGTTTTTTCACCCCTGACTTAGCCTCCCTAGACCTTCTAGCCTTGATAACCTCTGTGGCCTTCTTTTCTGCCTTTGCTATATTTGCCTCTCGGCTGGGCCTGGGGGGGTCTTCGGCACAAGGTTCTGAGACAAATAACAACAGTGGGGAAATCATATCACCATAGAAACCACATTTTTCACCATAGGCATGATGGTACTGAGTGACATGTCACATAAGGGTTAACCTTAGAATTAGAATCTGAATTAAAATCTGAATTCCAATACTATTAGTTCTGACTAGTAGGTGGTCCATGTGTCTTAATGGCGTTATTATAGCGTTGTAAACTGGTTTTCAACCCGTCGTATTACTACATTGCGACCAACTGGCCTCCGTGACAACCAGACGTTTTGCAACAGAACTAAAAGATGTTTCTTACCTTTCGAGGGCTATCCTGGGGGCAGTCTATGGCCTTAGTCCATCATGGCCAGCGGAATGGACATCTGCCTTTCGAGGGCTATCCTGGAGGCAGTCTACCAGGGCAGGCAGGCTTAGTCCATCATGGCCAGCGGAATGGACATCTGCCTTTCGAGGGCTATCCTGGAGGCAGTCTACCAGGGCAGGCAGGCTTAGTCCATCATGGCCAGCGGAATGGACATCTGCCTTTCGAGGGCTATCCTGGAGGCAGTCTACCAGGGCAGGCAGGCTTAGTCCATCATGGCCAGCGGAATGGACATCTGCCTTTCGAGGGCTATCCTGGAGGCAGTCTACCAGGGCTGGCAGGCTTAGTCCATCATGGCCAGCGGAATGGTCATCTGTCTGGAGCACTTGCTCTCGAGCACAAGCTTGGAGGTTCCCAGCCTGGGGTATAGGAACATAAGGAAATACAGAGAACTTAAGCCCTCCATTATTATGCCCACTTTTCCAACTATAAACCATAACCTTAGAATTACAATCAGAATTCAAATCGAATTCCAAAACTATTAGTTCTAACTAAACTCAGCAAAAAAAGAAACATCCTCTCACTGTCAACTGCGATTTTCAAAACTTAACATTTAAATATTTGTATGAACATAACAAGATTCAACAACTGAGACATAAACTGAACAAGTTCCACAGACATGTGACGAACAGAAATGGAATAATGTGTCCATGAACAAAGGAGGGGTCAAAATCAAAAGTAACAGTCAGTAACTGGTGTGGCCACCAGCTGCATTAAGTACTGCAGTGCATCTCCTCCTCATGGGCTGCACCAAATTTGTCAGTTCTTGCTGTGAGAAGTTAACCCACTCTTAAAAAATGAAATAAGAAAATGTTACCCCACTCTTCCACCAAGGCACCTGCAAGTTCCTGCACATTTCTGGGGGAAAAGCCCAAGCCCAAGCCCTCCGATCCAAAAGGTCCCAGACATACTCAATGGGATTGAGATCCGGGCTGTTCGCTGGCCATGGCAGAACACTGACATTCCTGTCTTGCAGGATATCACGCACAGAACGAGCAGTATGGCTGGTGGCATTGTCATGCTGGAGGGTCATGTCACGATGAGCCTGGAGGAAGGGTACCACATGAGGGAGGAGGCCGTCTTCCCTTTAACGCACAGCGTTGAGATTGCCTGCAATGACAACAAGCTCAGTCCGATGATGCTGTGACACACCGCCCCAGACCTTGACGGACCCTCCACCTCCAAATCGATCCCGCTCCAGAGTACAGGCCTCGGTGTAATGCTCATTCCTTTGACGATAAACGCAAATCCGACCATTACCTCAAGTGAGACAAAACTGCAACTTTTTGCCAGTCCTGTCTGGTCCAGCGACGGTTGGGTTTGTGCCTATAGGTGACGTTGTGCCCGGTGATATCTGGTGAGGAGCTGCCTTACAACAGGCCTACAAGCCCTCAGTCCAGTCTCTCTCAGCCTATTGCGGACAGTCTGAGCACTGATGGAGGGATTGTGCGTTCCTGGTGTAACTCGGGCAGTTGTTGTTGCCATCCTGAACCTGTCCCGCAGGTGTGATGTTCACATGTACCAATCCTGTGCAGGTCTTGTTACACGTGGTCTGCCATTGCGATGACGATCAGCTGTCCGTCCTGTCTCCCTGTAGCGCTGTCTTAGGCGTCTCACAGTACGGACATTGCGATGTATTGCCCTGGCCACATCTGCAGTCCTCATGCCGCCTTACAGCATGCCTAAGGCACATTCATGCAGATGAGCAGGGACCCTGGGCATCTTTCTTTTGGTGTTTTTCAGAGTCAGTAGAAAGGCCTCTTTAGTGTCCTAAGTTTTCACAACTGTGACCTTAATTGCCTACTGTCTGTAAGCTGCTAGTGTCTTAACGACCGTTCCACAGGTGCATGTTCATAAATTGTTTATGGTTCATTGAACAAGCATGGGAAACAGTGTTAAAACCCTTCACAATGAAGATCTGTGAAGATATTTGGATTTTTACGAATTATCTTTAAAATACACGGTCCTGAAAAAGGGACGTTTCTTTTTTTGCTGAGTTCAGTAGGTGGTCCATGTGTCTTAATGGCTTTATTATCATGTTGTAAACTAGTTTTCAACACGTCATATTACTAGATTGCAACCAACTGGTCTCCGTTACAACCAGACGTTTTGCAACAGAACTATAAGACGTTTTCTTACCTTTAGGGGGCTGTCAATGGGGCAGTCTACCAGGGCTGGCAGCCTTAGTCCATCATGGTCAGTGATGTCTGTCTGGAGGACCTGCTCTCCAGCACTAGCTTGGAGGGTCCCAGCCTGGGGTATATGAACATAAGGAAATACATTTAACCTTAGCCCTCAATTAATTATGCCCACTTTTCCAACTATAAATCATATCAATCTGTTTTTTACAGCATATAGGTTATACTACCAAGAAGATATCCTCATTACATATCAAGAGGGATAGCCCCAGAATTAACAAACTTTTTTTTAATCACTTATGAGACTTACTTTTAGAATAATTTTTCTCAACAGTTTATGATTTCTATCCATTGTCCTTTCAGGCACCCTTCAGATTGGACCTGACATTTTTTTAAATAAACAAATACATTTTAAAATACATTTCAAACATTTTTTTACAGCATCTTGGCCAGTTATGCTGTACTTACACTGAATGTCTTCTTTGTCCACTCAAAGTGATTTATTTGAACATGAGGATGACTGTCCTTTGCAAAGCATCAACTCAACTGAGGCAAAAGTAGCGCACTGAACATTTCTTGAGTTCGTTTACGTCATAGTCTTCTATATTCCATCGTACATTATGACGTCAACTACAAAAGCACAGAGCGACCACTCCGGGAAATTAATGCATTGTTTCTGATCACATACGATATCTGAAAAATGTTTACATTGTAACCCAATTAATTTAGGTTCAGTGAGGTTTTATCGTATTATATGGATAAATGTTGCCCTCTGTTGGCCATAACTGATATATTATAGTCAAATAAATCAAATCATTGATGGGTTTGGTGAGGGAAGACAGATGTTGTAAGCTGATATGATCAGGGCATGCACACATATTGCCCATGAATGAATAAATGTTTTAAGCCAAATGTCTATTTGTCCCAGACAGTCATTGTTACGCCTTTGCCCAAATTGCCCAATATAGCTTCATGTCACACATCTATCATAATTTATACAAACTGGATGAATGCAGGCTGTTGGTTTGTAAATGTTGTAAATAAATATGTATATAGTATGCATATTATTATTATTGTTTCATTCACTTATCTTTTTGACCTGCACTGTTGGAGTTCAGATCTTAATAAGAATTTCACTGTACCCTACAATTACATCTGCGACCGACTAATAAACTAATCTAATCGACTGGTTCCGAGAATTACATTTTAGGTCAAGTTAGGCCCTAGAAATGTCTTGCTCGTTATTAATTTGAGCCAACGTTATTTCTGAATATTCACCTTGCATTTGGAACCTATTTCCCTTTATGGCACTTTGCTGTCACAAAGTTTGAATGAGGAGGCGCCTGCCATTGTTTGTGCGGAGAGTGAGGCATGATTCCTTGTTCAACTTGATTGAATCGGGCAACTGGCTAACTACTGTAAACTGAGTTGCAGGGTGGTCGCTGGTCCAATCCTTGTTTCTAGCTAGGTAAATTGTAATGATTATGTGCCATATGTATTCGCTTCCCATTTTGCGTACTGTCCAGCTATGGTGGTGTGCGTGCGGCCTGTTACTAGCATTATTAGCAGCTAGCTAATGCTATGTAGGAATAAACGTCAGACGAGTGTTTCCCAAACTCGGTCCTTGGGACCTCAGGGGGTGTTCGTTTTGGTTTTTGCCTTAGCACTACACAGCTGACAACGAGCTGTTGGACTATGAAGAGGATGAGGAGCCTCAGGTTGCCCCGGAGACCGCCACACCTGCGGGCAAGAAGGAGGTAATGGACTCTTACGTCTCCATCAACAGCTCCGCCTTCCGAGACTTCCTGCTCAAACCAGAGCTGCTCCGCGCCATTGTCGACTGTGGCTTTGAACATCCCTCTGAAGGTGAGCCTCACAGGCACTTCTCACCTTCAACCAAGGACTGTTTTTGACTTTGTCCATTCCGTGTGTGTCAAATGGCACCCTATTCCTGGCATAGTGTACTACTATTGAGCTGGGCCCATAGGGATTTGTTCAAAACTAGCGCTTTGTTCAAAACTAGCGCTGTGTGAGACTGGGTCCTGGTCGAAAGTAATCCACTATATATATATAGGGTGTCATTTGGGACTCCGACTATGAGTTATACATGTATGCCCCTTCAAGCATCACATCATACTTAAACTGGTCGCAAGACCCACTGGTTGATGCTTATTTATAAAACCCTCTTAGGCCTCACTCCCCCTCCCCTATCTGAGATATCTACTGCAGCCCTCATACTCCACATACAACACCTGTTCTGCCAGTAACATTCTGTTAAAGGTCCCCAAAGCGCAAACATCCCTGGGTCGCTCCTCTCTTCAGTTTTCTGCCCCTAGTGACTACAGTTTTATCTCAATCTCTTCATTCAAAGACTCAATCATGGACACTCTTACAAAGCAGCCACAACTGTCAGTGTGATGTGATGTCTACCTTTTGCCCTTTGTGCTGTTTTCTGTGCCCAATGTTTGTACAATGTTTTGTGCTGCTACCATGCTGTTGTCATGTGTTGATGCCTTGCTGTGTTGTCTTAGGTCTCTTTATGTAGTGATGTGTGTTTTGTCCTATATATTTTTTTTTTATGTTAAATCCCAGGCCCCAATCCCAGCAGGAGGCCTCTTGGTAAGCCGTCATTGTAAATAAGAATTTGTTCTTAACTAACTTCCCTAGTTACGTTTCTGTCTTTCAGTCCAACATGAGTGCATCCCACAGGCCATCCTGGGCATGGACATCCTGTGCCAGGCCAAGTCTGGTGTGGGCAAGACTGCTGTGTTTGTACTGGCCACCCTGCAGCAGATTGAGCCTGTGGACGGGCAGGTGAGTGGTTGAATAATGAAATTGATCTCTACATTGTGGATGCAGCAACTGAATTGCCTTTACATCCTCCCTCCTTTACTAAAAATACCTTTCGATGGAGAATCCATTGAGTGCTTTGTAGTTTAGGAATAGGCTTAATCTGTATCTGGGGATACTTGCATAAGAAAGTGCCTAATCGCCAACTTTATTTAACTTTTATTTGGACTAGGCAAGTCAGTTAAGAACAAATTCTTATATACAATGATTGCCTACCCCGGCCAAACCCTAATGACGCTGGGCCAATTGCAGTCTGAATTTGTTCTCCTTTTAATCTCACTGTTTACACTGCTGTTCTATCCTATTGGATAATCTTGTGTGCTTTTTGTTTCTCTGCTGTCCAGAGAGCTCTGTATTAAACATCCTCCCCTACCTCTCTCTCTGTCTACCAGGTGTCTGTGCTGGTGACGTGCCACACACGAGAGCTGGCCTTCCAGATCAGCAAAGAGTATGAGCGCTTCTCCAAGTACATGCCTACCGTCAAGGCAGCCGTGTTCTTCGGGGGCCTGTCCATCAAGAATGACGAGGACTCGCTGAAGAAGAACTGCCCCCACTTTGTGGTGGGAACGCCAGGCCGCATCCTGGCCCTCATCCGCAACAAGACCCTCAACCTGAAGAACGTGAAGCACTTTGTCCTGGACGAGTGTGACCAGATGCAAATTCAGACCACAGTAGGACAGGGGGGCTGATGCCAGATGTGAGTGACGGGAGCAAGGAGTAAGTTGAAACGTCACAGAGGAAAGGTCAGCTGAAAACGTGTTCCAATGTATCACTTAGAATGCACTTCTAATACACTGTCCTACTAAGTAGTAGTGGATCTTGGAACAGAATGTGATAGATGGTGTGACTTAAGTAAGGATTTAGCCAAACCGTAGGGAAGTATTTACATTTTATGTAGTCCTCAGATTGCAGGCTGAGTGGGTTGACTTTTTTTTGTGACGGCCATATTATTTTCCTATCGTCTCTCCCTCAGACATGAGGCGTGATGTTCAGGACATCTTCAGGCTCACACTCCACGAGAAGCAGTGCATGTTCAGCGCCACCCTAAGCAAAGAGATCCGTCCTGTCTGCCGCAAGTTCATGCAGGATGTACGTTGAAGGGTTTCTTATAACCCGTGGTTATCTACATGTTCTGAAACTTAAAGTTGCGGGTCACAGTTTCAGTGTACCCACAGGAGTGAAGGAGGATTTAGAATGCCTGTTCTACTTATTCTAAATCTATGGGTGCCCCCCTTCCTCCCCCAGGCTTTCCCGGTACCAGCAGTTCAAGGACTTCCAAAGGCGGATCCTGGTGGCCACCAACCTGTTTGGCCGAGGGATGGACATTGAACGCGTCAACATCGTCTTCAACTACGACATGCCCGAGGATTCCGACACCTACCTGCACAGAGTGGCCCATGCAGGCAGGTTCGGGACGAAATTCATTATATCGGTCCATGGCCCTGTACAGCAGATGTTATCTAGAATCGAGATGAATCTAATGAATAAGTTGCTTTGATGGTAAGCTTGAATGAAGACCAGACACATCTGGGCTAATTAGCTAATATCATGTCATCTGGTGAAGCTCCCTCAGACTACCCAAGTTCCCTAAACGCAACCACATTTAGAATAATAACTGCTTCCTGAATTCCTCGTGTCGCAATAAGCACCCTCCTGATAATCACGTTTCCATGAATACCAAGGGGAACATGGCTTTAAAATACACACTTCCACCATCCTCCCTCCAAAGGAATTGCAAAGCAATGCGATGTGACTAATAATTTATTCTGCAATGGTCGTGAGTGTATTGTCGGAGGGGGGCTAGGCCGATCTGACCCTGATCAGGTCTGTGATTCAATAAGATACAGATTAAAAGGATCACCAGCACTGCTGCGTTAACCTCAAATAGATTACAAACAGATTTAACACTACACCAACAACCCCGGATGCCCTTGCATTTGCCTAGGCATTAACAAAAAATACACACATAAACGATACACGGTATGTCCATGGGATTGGTTTAAGCCTCACTTTACCAAAGTAGATGAACCAACCAGATCCCCTT
The DNA here is from genome assembly GCF_036934945.1 of Oncorhynchus masou masou. Taxonomy (NCBI): domain Eukaryota; kingdom Metazoa; phylum Chordata; class Actinopteri; order Salmoniformes; family Salmonidae; genus Oncorhynchus; species Oncorhynchus masou. The sequence continues at coordinate 7,193 of NW_027002638.1, read as the reverse complement.
TTCTGGGGCACTGATTAAAACTGATCTGGGACCAGTATAGTTAGTGTGACGTCAAAAAGAAACCATCTGACCTATTACTATTACACCTGTGCCACTTTGGTACAATAGCCTCAGTACATTGTGTCACCAGTTGATTGTGTGTTCATTCAGCTCTATATTAACACCACATGAATCCTCCCTCTGGGGTTACAGAACAGGTCTGGACAGTTTGCCACACACACTGGAATGGGCCAATAGAGAGGCGACGTTAATTATACTCCCAGAGAGAGTGAACTGAGGTGAATCATTCCTGTTCATTACCAGACACCAGTGATCCTGGAAAACTAGTGCAACCAAGACAACCGCTCTGGTGAAATGGTTGCCTGGGCTTGTTTATCATAATAAAGGGCAAGGCCCTGTTCACCTGATGAGGTGGAGAAATAGATGTGGGGGGGCGTGGCCAACAGCGCCTTCTCCGACCAACATTTTTAGAGGCCCTCCCATGGCAGCAGAAACAAAATGTTGCTGTTTTAAAACAATTTTGTCTGCTATTCGCAATTCTAGACATTTTGCTATGGGGAAAAGAAAGCATTTTACAGTTTAATTAAGCTAGTTTCCTGCAATTCTATACATTTTGCCATGGCTTGTGTTGTGTTCTTATGCTACACTTCATGACCAAAAGCTTGACAAACATCTCATTACAAATTATGGGCATTATTATAGAGTTGGTCCCCCTTTTGGTGCTATAACAGCCTCCACTCTTCAGGAAAGGCTTTCCACTAGATGTTGGAACATTGCTGCGGGGACTTGCTACTTGCTTCCATTCAGCCACAAAAGCATTAGTGAAGTCGGCAATGATGCTGGGCGATTAAGCCTGGCTCGCAGTCGGTGTTCCAATTAATTCCAAAGCTGATCGATGGGGTTAAGGTCAGGGCTCTGTGCAGGCTAGTCAAGTTCTTCCACACCAACCTCGGTTTGGAACTCCCTTTGTGCACGGAGGCATTGTCACACTAAAACAGGAAAGGGCATCGTATAGAATGTCATTGTATGCTGTAACGTTAAGGTTTCCCTTCACTGGAACTAAAGGGCCTATCCCGAACCATGAAAAACAGCTCGCTACAACACTCGGCGGTCCCGTTCTGTGAGCTTGTGTGGCCTACCACTTCACGGCTGAGCCGTTGTTGCTCCTAGACGTTTCCAATTCACAATAACAGCACTTACAGTTGACCGGAGCAGCTCTAGCAGGGCAGATATTTGACAAACTGACTTGTTGGAAAGGTGGCATCCTATGATGATGCCACGTTGAAAGTCACTGAGCTCATCAGTAAAGGCCATTCTACTGCCAACGTTTGTCTACAGAGATTGCATGACTGTGTGCTCAATTTCTACACATCTGTCAGCAAAGGATGTTGCTGAACTCTCCGACTCCACTAATTTGAAGTGGTGTCCACATACTTTTATATATATATATAGTGTGAGTCACTCAAACATTATAACAAAATCAATTGGGGGCCCCATGCCAAGACATTTGGGGAATTTTAGGGGAAACACTGCAATGTTGTTTTTGTAATATTATCACCCCTCTAGTAAGTGATGTCTCTGAAACAATACAGTTATACTGATCGGTAGCATCCTGTATCTGGGCAAATAATGGTTTGCTTTGTGAGTAATTTAACAAGTTGCCATTCCATTTCCGCTTTATTCTGTGCTGTAATGTGAAGTGCTTCCAAAATAATATGAACAACAGACTAGAAGGGAGCTTGTAATAGCTGCAGTAGGGCAGGATACTGGAGTTTTAGACTTGATATGTCAGGTCATGGAGTTGCTCCCAGTATCTCAGCGTCAGCAGCACAGCAGGATAATGGAGTTCTAGACCTGGTATGTCAGGTCGTGGAGTTGCTCCCAGTATCTCAGCATCAGCAGCACAGCAGGATAATGGAGTTCTAGACTTGGTATGTCAGGTCATGGAGTTGCTCCCAGTATCTCAGCGTCAGTAGGATAATGGAGTGGAACCTTTAGCACAGGGCAGGCCTCTGCTGATCGCTACAACCAACCAACCACAGTGAGAGTCAGTGTGACGAACAGATAGACGGAGCCTCCGAGATGCAGAGACAGACAGGCAGGCAAACAGACAGACACAGACATCAGGACAGGTTTATGATATCCCTCCCTCCAACTACGGTCCTTATTGTGGCATTCAGCAGTTTTGTACGGCAGAAGCACGCCACAGCCAAGCCGGTGTAAAACACAAAGACTTAATCTGACAACAACACAAAGGCATATTAGTTTACCATTCATTCACAGTTCACCTTAGCATGGATTGCCAAACATTGGAGGTCAGGATTCCATAGCCGCAGACAGAACAGTTGAAACTGGAGCAGCAGCACGGCCAGGTGGACTGGGAACAGCAAGGAGTGATCATGCCAGGTAGTCCTGAGGCATGGTCCAAGGGATCAGGTCCTCCGAGAGAGAGAAAAAAAGAGAGAATTAGAGGGAGCATACTTTAATTCACACAGGACACTGGATAAGACGGGAGAAGTACTCCAGATATAACAAACTGACCCGAGCCCCCTGACACAAACTACTGCAGCATAAATACTGGAGGCTGAGACAGGAGGGGTCAGGAGACACTGTGGCCCCATCCGATGATACCACCAGGACAGGGCCAAAAAGGAAGGATATAACCCCACCCACTTTGCCAAAGTACAGCCCCCACACCACTAGAGGGATATCTTCAACCACCAACTTACCATCCTGAGACAAGGCCGAGTATAGCCCACAAAGATCTCCTCAACGGCACAACCCAAGGGGGGGCGCCAACCCAGACAGGAAGATCACATCAGTGACTCAACCCACTCAAGTGGCGCACCCCTCCGAGGGACGGCACTCTGTAGTGCTTTAGAGATTTATTCCCTCTCGAAAAAATATAAAATGAGGGAATTATTCAAATGTAACTCTTATTATGTCAATTGCAATTAGGTTAGGGCATTATTATAGCCTATACTAGTTATAATGACTGGCACAGTGAACATACTCATAACAATGATACTGTAGTAGACAGTAGACAGCAAGTTGACCTTAAGAATCTATAGCATGCAGGTGGGTCTGTAAAAAAAAACTCAAGAAGAAGAAGATCAAAATAGCTGCAAGTTGTGTTTATTGAATTAAATGGGGTGTAATAAAATGAGTTGCGAGTAGGGGGGGTTGTCTTCCTCCCTCTTCTGTTGGCTTTGAGAGTTTATTTAGAAAGTGGGTTGGGGGAAGTGGCAGCAGGTTTTCCCAAACTCGTCTTCTGCACAGTTACTTTTTGCATTTTTTTTTTGCAGGGGAAGCAAAATAGTTTTGCTAGGGCGGCTGTGATCCGCGGGAGGAGAGCCTGTTTTTTCTTAGGCTCATCTGCAGCCACAGTACCTGAACAGGTGACAGAGAACAAGGCATGAAATCAGGGTCGTGTTCATTAGGGTACACAGTAGCAAAATATTTTAAAACAAAAACAAGCATTTGTTATTGGCAAGTTCAAGAAAGTTCCTCCCTGTTTTAGTCCGCTGTCTTCCATTTAGTGGCTAATGAATAAGACCCTGATAACTTCATCATAGTCTCCCGTCCTTACATTACAATAGTGTGCTGAAGACAGATGCACATGTTGACTGACAGAAATGAGGACTTACTATCATTGCCAAGAGGAGACACCTTGTTCTTCTTCTGGTTCTTGTTATTTCCTCGCTTCTTCTTTTCTGACTTCCTCACTTCTTTCTTCATAGCATCTTCCTTCTTAGTAGAGAGAGAAAAAGACATGAGTCGATGCCTCACAATCAAACAGATAACTAATAACTAAACAATCTACTAGGTCTGTGGAGAGGGCGCTGCTGATGGGCTTGGTGCTTTCAGAAAGGTAGCTAATTACCTGGGACTTTTCAGAGATGGCTGAGCTTACACTGGTCTTTTCCAAACCAGTGCTGTCATCAGCCATCTCCTCTAGGTCCTCTTCTAGGGTTTCCCTCCAAGCCAGGAGCTCCTCGGTGAGGGTGACGTCACTCCTTGAGGTGGTTGAGGAGAGTGACCTCCCACTACCACGGCTCCTCCTGGCTCCAAAATGGCCGTCGGAACTCCAGTCCTCGGAATAGTCATCTATGACTTGTGTGATGGTGTCCGCCATGCACCTGATGGCTCCCTCGCTACCAGAGCGTGCGGCACGCAGTTGAGCCCGGTTGGAGTCCGAACGCAGGGATAATCTTTTAGCCGCAGTCTTCACGATGGCCTTCACCGCATCCTCCCCACTGAATTGGATGCTCTCCTCCAGGCCAAAGACGACAGAGATGTCAGCATACTTCAGGGCATGCTGGACCTCCACAAAGAGATCCTTCATCAGCCTGAAGGGGTCATTAGCCCTCCTTGTCTGGGGGGACTCTGAGGCCTCCAGTCGGCACATGATGCCGTGGAGAATAAACTTCAGAGTCTGGGGGCTCATGACGGTGGCCCAGGGAGTGCTGCGAAGGAGGATGTGCTCCTTGCCTGGTAGGAGGGATGGAATCTTCTCCAGGGGGTCCTGCCTGTTCTTGGTGGGCATCAGGGAGCTGTCACTCATCTCGGAGACCTCAGCCCCCCCCACCTCGTCTTCCAGGGTCTGGGAAGGAGCTGCCCGTGCTGCATGGGTGGTCGTCACAGAGTCGTCCTTCATGGAGGTGCTGGGGACTACCTCTTCTTCATCCAGGCTGGGTCTGGGCAGAAAACCGTCCAGAGTCTGGGCAGGAGCTGCCCATGCTGCCTGGGTTGAGGTGGAGGGTTTAGGGTATGAGACAGTCGTGCCACTTACAACCACCTCCTCTTCGTCCTTGGGTGAAGAGGAACACGGAGAGTCAGGGAACCTTTCCCTGAAACCGGAATCCAATCCTAAGAAAACACACTCATATTCTGAACTGGTTCAAAGCCACATCCATGTATAACACTATGCAGTATCTAGTACATTTACTATAATGGTAATACACTGGTTATTACACAAGTTATTACTGGTCATATGGGCAAAACAGGTTATAAGTGTACCTTTCTGGATGATGAGCCTGGCCTTGTAATCGTCGTTGCAGGTACTGTTCAGGATGTCTACCACCCTGGTGGTCAGGACCTGGCAGACGGCCCCTAGTCAAATCAAAATGTATTTAATACAGGGGTGTCAAACTCATTCCATGGAGGGCTAAGTGTCTGCGGGTTTTAGTTTTTTCCTTTCAATTAAGACCTAGACAACCAGGTTAGAGGAGTTTCTTACTAATTAGTGACCTTAATTAATCAATCAAGGGTGGAATGAAACCCTGCAGAAACCCGGCCTTCTATAGAAAGAGTTTGACATTTGATTTAAAGTAATTCTTCACACATAACATGTCTCCAAACACTGTATAGAAAAAAAGAGGAGAGAGAAAATGAAAATACCATTACTGACAATAAGAGAAAAGAAAGAGGGGGAATGTGCGGGTGAAAAAGTAAAAAAAACAAACATAATAACTAACCTAGCGCCTCCTTGTTGTCATCAGAGAGGGAAAGGGAGCTGGAGGACTGGAGGGTCAGGAAGCTGCCCCTCTCTAACAGAGCGGCCCACCTCCCACGGGACTCTGCCCCCTCCTCCTCTCCAAGGTCACGTGACCAGGTGGAGTCGCTGTCCCACAACTCGTTCTCGCTGGATGTGGGTGTCTCCCCCCAGCCGTCCCTATACATCCAGTTGAAGTTGTCATTCCACATAATGTCTCTACCCGGTGGGGTGGTCGGCAGACCCAAGAAGTTCTCCAGCAGATTCTTAATGGCCCGTTGGATGAACATGTACAGCACATCTGTGAAAAATTCATCGGAGAGCCTACGGTTGGCAGCCAGGTCTTTCAGGATGGGCTCGGACCTGCTCTGGCGGGCCATTGGCCTCCTTCCCATACCGGTGTCCAGAAGCATCTGATACACCTTGCAGATGAGCTCCTTCCCAAAGTAGTGGACCTTCCCCCTGAAGATCCTGTTGACCAGCTTCCATGAGGACAGTATCTGCCCTAGGGGCTCCACTGGTGGGGTTAACTTCATGTCCATGATGTCATTCAGTGAAACATCATCCTCACTGCTGAACTCCTGGTGGAGTTCCCGGTCAGTGTCGGAGTGCGTCAGATGAAAAATAACATCACAGATGTTACTGGCTGTGACTCCTGCCTCTCTGTGGCCGGTGGTGGGAGCGGTGGTCTGCCTACTTCTTCTGCCGCCATGCCCAGACCGGGGAGTGCTGGCAGTCTTGGTCATGTCCATCTCCCCAGCAGGGCTGCTGGTCTCCCCAACTTCCCCTGGCCTCTCCCCAAGCACGGCAAGGACAGGGAGGGACCCCTCGCTAAGGACTTTATGGACGTCGCTTTCCTTGGACCTCCTCACTGACCCCAGTTCTCCCAAATCTGGCATATTGGACCTGCTCGCTCCCCGTGATAACCCAGGGCATCTCCCATTCTGGCTGCTGTTGCCTCTTCCAGACCTCATGTGTTGGATCCGTCTGGTGGCCTCCTGGGCACTCTCACAGGCATCCCTGAACAACTCTGAGAAGATGCTGGAGAGCCTCTCTTCGGTCAGACTGATGTCTGGATGGGTGTTCTCCAGGTCATCCTCAACAGAAAAGAAGAGGTCCTCCTGGGCCCTTTTCAGGATGTTACTCACAGACAGATCTGCTACGCCCTGAAGTTCCTTGTCGGTCTCAGAAGGGGAGTGGGCGGCTGCCCACCCAGAAGCCTTCCCTTCGGCTCAGAACTCCGCTGGTGGAACTCCCTGGAGATGATCTGGAGCTCACCTGACCCCCAGCGGGACGAGATTGACGACTCTGGAATGGAGGTCCTGATCAGAACCATCACTGGGAGGAACACCTCATTGGAGACACACACCACCCACTCGATGATCTCGTCCAGGTCACCTATTGTCACGTTCTTAGAAACAGAAAACCACAAAATGACAGCTAGTAGTTTTTATGTTAAAATATATTTTTTTCACATGATCACTCCACCTTTGAAAGCAGAAGAAATGGGGGACTTACTATTTGTTTGAGGAAGTTCCTGATAAGCCTTCTCTTACTGGAAAACAAACAAACACCAGGAATCATTAGCAATTTAAACTAGTGCTTACATAGATTATATATTTTCTGCACATACTGAGGTTCACAGCAGGACTCACGGGTGAGACTTCAGGAAGTTTGTTAGAGAGAACACCTCAGGTCC